>NC_080379.1:57983063-58202637 GCF_014773155.1 Arachis stenosperma
GAGCCCCCAAAGTCAAACTCTAAGTTTGGTGTTGGGAGGCCACAACCAAACTCTAAGTTTGGTGTTGAACCACCACATTCAAACTCTAAGTTTGGTGTTGGGAGGTTCCAACATTGCTCTGAGTATCTGTGAGGCTCCATGAGAGCCCTCTGTCAAGCTACTGACATTAAAGAAGCGCTTGTTGGGAGGCAACCCAATGTTATATTTTATCTATTTTCTTTTGTTATTTTATTTTATTTTGTAGGTTGATGATCATGAGAAGTCACAAAATCAATTGAAAAAGCAAAAACAGAATGAAAAATAGGAAGAAAAACAGCACACCCTGGAGGAAGAACCTACTGGCGTTTAAACGCCAGTAAGGTTAGTAGTTGGGCGTTTAACGCCCAGTCTGGCACCATTCTGGGCGTTTAACGCCAGAAAGGGGCACCAGACTGGCGTTAAACGCCAGGAAAGGGCAAGAACCTTGCGTTAAATGCCAGAAAGGGGCACCAGCCCGGCGTTTAACGCCAGAATTGGCTCAAAATGTGATTTTGCATGCCATTTGGTGCAGGGATGACTTTTCCTTGACACCTCAGGATCTGTGGACCCCACAGGATCCCCACCTACCCCACCACCCTCTCTTTTCTTCTTCACCCATTCACCAATCACCTCAACACCTCTTCCCCAAAAACCCTTCACCTATCAAATCCCATCTTTCTCTTCACCACTCACATCCATCCTTCATAAAACCCCACCTACCTCACCATTCAAATTCAAACCACTTTCCCTCCTAAACCCACCCATACATTACCGAACCATGAGCCCCCCCTCTCCTATATAAACCCTTCTTCACCCCTTCATTTTCACACAACCTAAACACCACTTCCCCCCCTTTTGGCCGAACACAAAGCCATTCCCTTCTTCCTCATTTCTTCTTCTTCTACTCTCTTCTTTCTTCTTTTGCTCGAGGACGAGCAAACCTTTTAAGTTTGGTGTGGTAAAAGCATTGCTTTTTGTTTTTCCATAACCATTTATGGCATCTAAGGCCGGAGAAACCTCTAGAAAGAGGAAAGGGAAGGCAAAAGCTTCCACCTCCGAGTCATGGGAGATGGAAAGATTCATCTCAAGGGTGCATCAAGACCACTTCTATGAAGTTGTGGCCTTGAAGAAGGTGATCCCCGAGGTCCCTTTTTCACTCAAAAAGAGTGAATATCCAGAGATCCGACATGAGATCCGAAGAAGAGGTTGGGAAGTTCTCACCAACCCCATTCAACAAGTCGGAATCTTAATGGTTCAAGAGTTCTATGCCAATGCATGGATCACCAAGAACCATGATCAAAGTGTGAACCCGGATCCAAAGAATTGGCTTACTATGGTTCGGGGGAAATACTTAGATTTTAGTCCGGAAAATGTGAGGTTGGCATTCAACTTGCCCATGATGCAAGGAGATGAACATCCTTACACTAGAAGGGTCAACTTTGATCAAAGGTTGGACCAAGTCCTCACTGACATTTGTGAAGAGGGCGCCCAATGGAAGAGAGATTCAAGAGGGAAGCCAGTTCAATTGAGAAGGCATGACCTCAAGCCCGTGGCTAGAGGATGGTTGGAGTTTATCCAACGCTCAATCATTCCCACTAGCAACCGGTCCGAAGTTACTCTAGACCGGGCCATCATGATTCATAACATCATGATTGGAGAAGAAGTGGAAGTTCATGAGGTTATAGCCCAAGAACTTTATAAGGTGGCGGACAAGTCCTCTACCTTAGCAAGGTTAGCCTTTCCTCACCTCATTTGTCACCTCTGTTATTCAGTTGGAATTGACATAGAGGGAGACATCCCCATTGATGAGGACAAGCCCATCACTAAGAAGAGGATGGAGCAAACAAGAGACCCCTCTCATCATGAGATCCCTGAGATGCCTCAAGGGATGCACTTTCCTCCACAAAACTATTGGGAGCAACTAAACACCTCCCTAGGAGAATTGAGTTCCAACATGGGACAACTAAGGGTGGAGCATCAAGAACACTCCATCATCCTCCATGAAATTAGAGAAGATCAAAGAATCATGAGAGAGGAGCGACAAAGACAAGGAAGAGACATTGAGGAGCTCAAGCACTCCATAAGACCTTCAAGAGGAAGAACAAGCCGCCATCACTGAGGTGGACTCATTCTTTAATCTCCTTGTTCTTTAATTTTCTGTTTTTCGAATTTTAGTGCTTATGTTTATCTATGTTTGTGTCTTATGATCATTAGTGTCTTAGTGTCTATGCCTTAAAGTTATGAATGTCCTATGAATCCATCACCTTTCTTAAATAAACAATGTTCTTAATTGAAAAAGAAAAGAATTGCATGAATTTTGAATTTTATAACAGTTTAATTATCTTGATGTGGTGGCAACACTTTTGCTTTCTGAATGTATGCTTAAACAGTGCATATGTCTTTTGAATTTGTGGTTCATGAATGTTGGCTCTTGAAAGAATGATGAAAAAGGAGACATGTTACTGAGGATCTGAAAAATCATAAAAATGATTCTTGAAGCAAGAAAAAGCAGTGAATACAAAAAAAAAACCAAAAAAAAGGGGAAAAAGAGAAAAAGAAAAGGAAAGAAAAAGAAAGAAATAAAGTGTGATCCAAGGCAAAAAGAGTGTGCTTAAGAACCCTGGACACCTCTAGTTGGGGACTCTAGCAAAGCTGAGTCACAATCTGAAAAGGTTCACCCAATTATGTGTCTGTGGCATGTATGTATCCGGTGGTAATACTGGAAGACAGAGTGCTTTGGGCCACGGCCAAGACTCAATAAGTAGCTGTGTTCAAGAATCATCATACTTAACTAGGAGAATCAATGACACTATCTGGATTCTGAGTTCCTAAAGAAGCCAATCATTCTGAATTTCAAAGGATAGAGTGAGATGCCAAAACTATTCAGAGGCAAAAAGCTAAAAGCCCCGTTCATCTAATTAATACTGATCTTCATAGATGTTTTTGGAATTCATTGCATATTCTCTTCTTTTTATCTTATTTGATCTTCAGTTGCTTGAGGACAAGCAACAATTTAAGTTTGGTGTTGTGATGAGCGGATAATTTGTACGCTTTTTGGCATTGTTTTTAGTATGTTTTTAGTAGTTTTAGTTGAGTTCTTAGTATATTTTTATTAGTTTTTAGTTAAAATTCACTTTTCTGGACTTTACTATGAGCTTGTGTGTTTTTCTGTGATTTCAGGTATTTTCTGGCTGAAATTGAGGGACCTGAGCAAAAATTTGATTCAGAGACTGAAAAGGACTGCAGATGCTGTTGGATTCTGACCTCCCTGCACTAGAAGTGGATTTTCTGGAGCTACAGAAGCCCAATTGACGCGTTCTCAACGGCGTTGGAAAGTAGACATCCTGGGCTTTCCAGCAATATATGATAGTCTATACTTTGCATAAGATTTGATGGCCCAAACCGGCGTTCAAAGTCACCCTCAGAATTCCCAGCGTTAAACGCCGGAACTGGCACAAGAATGGGAGTTAAACGCCCAAACTGGCACCAAAGCTGGCGTTTAACTCCAAGAAGAGTCTCTACACGAAAATGCTTCATTGCTCAGCCCAAGCACACACCAAGTGGGTCCGGAAGTGGATTTTTATGTCATTTACTCATCTCTGTACACCCTAGGCTACTAGTTCTCTATATATAGGACCTTTTACTATTGTATTTGAGAGCTTTTGATCATGTTTTTATGATTGAACTCACTTTGGGAGGCTGGCCATTCGGCCATGCCTAGACCTTGTTCTTATGTATTTTCAACGGTGGAGTTTCTACACACCATAGATTAAGGTGTGGAGCTCTGCTGTACCTCGAGTATTAATGCAATTACTATTGTTCTTCTATTCAATTCCGCTTGTTCTTTGTCCAAGATATCACTTGTTCTTCAACTTGATGAATCTGATGATCCGTGACACTCATCATCATTCTCACCTATGAACGTGTGACTGACAACCACCTCCGTTCTACCTTAGATTGGGTGAATATCTCTTGGATTCCTGATACACGATGCATGGTTGATTGCCTGACAACCGAGTGCTCGCCTGACAAACGAGCCAGCCATTCCGTGAGATCAGAGTCTTCGTGGTATAGGCAAGAACTGATGGCGGCATTTAAGAGAATCCGGAAGGTCTAACCTTGTCTGTGGTATTCTGAGTAGGATTCAATGATTGAATGACTGTGACGTGCTTCAAACTCCTGAAGGCGGGGCGTTAGTGACAGACGCAAAAGAATCAATGGATTCTATTCCGGCCTGATCGAGAACCGACAGATGGATAGCCGTGCCGTGATAGGGTGCGTTGAACATTTCCACTGAGAGGATGGGAGGTAGCCACTGACAACGGTGAAACCCTTGCATAAGCTTGCCATGGAAAGGAGTAAGAAGGATTGGATGAAGACAGTAGGAAAGCAGAGAGACGGAAGGGAAAGCATCTTCATACGCTTATCTGAAGCTTTCACCAATGATATACATAAGTATCTCTATCTTTATCTTTATGTTTTATTCATATATCATCTATACCCATTTGAGTCTGCCTGACTAAGATTTACAAGGTGACCATAGCTTGCTTCATACCAACAATCTCCGTGGGATCGACCCTTACTCGCGTAAGGTTTATTACTTGGACGACCCAGTGCACTTGCTGGTTAGTTGTGCGAAGTTGTAGTGATCACGATTTCGCACACCAGCCAGCTTTTGTTCCAGTTTGGGCGTTTAACTCCTATTCTTGTGGCAGTTACAGCGTTAAACGCCAGAATTCTTGAGCTGACTTGGAACGCCTGTTTGGGCCATCAAATCTCGGGCAAAGTATGGACTACATTGCTGGAAAGTCCAGGATGTCTACCTTCCAACACAATTGAGAGCGCGCCAATTGGGCTTCTGTAGCTCCAGAAAATTCACTTTGAGTGCAGGGAGGTCAGAATCCAACAACATCTGCAGTCCTTTTCAGCTTCTGAATCAGATTTTTGCTCAGGTCCCTCAATTTTAGCCAGAAAATACCTGAAATCACAGAAAAACACACAAACTCATAGTAAAGTCCAAAAAGTGAATTTTAACTAAAAACTTATAAAAATATAATAAAAACTAACTAAAACATACTAAAAACATACTAAAAACAATGCCAAAAAGCGTATAAATTATCCGCTCATCACAACACAAAACTTAAATTGTTGCTTGTCCCCAAGAAACTGAAAATCAAATAAGATAAAAAGAAAAGAATATGCAATGAATTCCAAAAACATCTATTAAGATCAGTATTAATAAGATGAGCGGGGCTTTTAGCTTTTTGCATCTGAACAGTTTTGGCATCTCACTTTATCCTTTGAAATTCAGAATGATTGGCTTCTATAGGAACTCAGAATCCAGATAATGTTATTGATTCTCCTAGTTAAGTATGATGATTCTTGAACACAGCTACTTTATTAGTCTTGGCCGTGGCCCAAAGCACTCTGTCTTCCAGTATTACCACCGGATACATACATGCCACAGACACATAACTGGGTGAACCTTTTCAGATTGTGACTCAGCTTTGCTAGAGTCCCCAATTAGAGGTGTCCAGGGTTCTTAAGCACACTCTTTTTGCCTTGGATCAAGAATCATTTTTATGATTTTTCAGATCCTCAGTAACATGTCTCCTTTTTCATCATTCTTTCAAGAGCCAACATTCATGAACAACAAATTCAAAAGACATATGCACTGTTTAAGCATACATTCAGAGGTCAAAGTATTGCCACCACATCAAAATAATTAATCTGTTATAAAATTTAAAATTCATGCAATTCTTCTCTTTTTTAATTAAGAACATTTTTCATTTAAGAAAGGTGATGGATTCATAGGACATCCATAACTTTAAGGCATAGACACTAAGACACTAATGATCATAATACACAAACATAAATAAAACATAAAGCATATTTTTCGAAAAACAGAAAAATAAAGAACAAGGAGATTAAAGAACGGGTCCACCTTAGTGATGTCGGCTTGTTCTTCCTCTTGAAGATCTTATGGAGTGCTTGAGCTCCTCAATGTCTCTTCCTTGCCTTTGTTGCTCCTCTCTCATGATTCTTTGATCTTCTCTAATTTCATGGAGGAGGATGGAATGTTCTTTGTGCTCCACCCTTAGTTGTCCCATGTTGGAACTCAATTCTCCTAGGGAGGTGTTGATTTGCTCCCAATAGTTTTGTGGAGGAAAGTGCATCCCTTGAGGCATCTCAGGGATTTCATGATGAGGAATTTCCTCATGTCCATGAGTGGGATCTCTTGTTTGCTCCATCCTCTTCTTAGTGATGGGCTTGTCCTCATCAATGAGGATGTCTCCCTCTATGTTAATTCCAACTGAATTACAGAGGTGACAAATGAGATGAGGGAAGGCTAACCTTGCCAAGGTAGAGGACTTGTCCGCCACCTTATAAAGTTCTTGGGATATAACCTCATGAACTTCTACTTCCTCTCCAATCATGATGCTATGAATCATGATAGCCCGGTCTATAGTAACTTCGGATCGGTTGCTAGTGGGAATGATTGAGCGTTGGATAAACTCCAACCATCCCCTAGCCACGGGCTTGAGGTCATGTCTTCTCAGTTAAACCGACTTCCCTCTTGAATCTCTCTTCCATTGAGCGCCCTCTTCACAAATGTCTATGAGGACTTGGTCCAACCTTTGATCAAAGTTGACCCTTCTAGTGTAGGGGTGTTCATCTCCTTGCATCATGGGCAAGTTGAATGCCAACCTTACATTTTTCGGACTAAAATCTAAGCATTTCCCCCGAACCATTGTAAGCCAATTCTTTGGGTCCGGGTTCACACTTTGATCATGGTTCTTGGTTATCCATGCATTGGCATAGAACTCTTGAACCATTAGGATTCCGACTTGTTGAATGGGGTTGGTAAGAACTTCCCAACCTCTTCTTCGGATCTCATGTCGGATCTCCGGATATTCACTCTTTTTGAGTTTGAAAAGGACCTCGGGGATCACCTTCTTCATGGCCACAACTTCATAGAAGTCGTCTTGATGCACCCTTGAGATGAATCTCTCCATCTCCCATGACTCGGAGGTGGAAGCTTTTGCCTTCCCTTTCCTCTTTCTAGAGGTTTCTCCGGCCTTAGATGCCATAAATGGTTATGGAGAAACAAAAAGCAATGCTTTTACCACACCAAACTTAGAAGGTTTGCTCGTCCTCGAGCAAAAGAAGAAAGAAGAGAGTAGAAGAAGAAGAAATAGAGGAGATGGAGGGGGGCTTTGTGTTTCGGCCAAGGGGGAGAAGTAGTGTTTAGGTTGTGCGAAAATGAAGGAGTGAAGATAGGTTATATAGGAGTGGAGAGGGGGTGTATGGTTGGGCCATTATGGGTGGGTTTGGGAGGGAAAGTGGTTTGAATTTGAATGGTGAGGGTTTTTTTTGGGGAAGAGGTATTGAGGTGATTGGTGAATGGGTGAAGAGGAGAGAGAGTGGGGGGTGGGTGGGGATCCTATGGGGTCCACAGATCCTGATGTGTCAAGGATAATTCATGCACTAAGTGGCGAGCAAAAATGCTCCTTCTGCCAATCCTGGCGTTAAACGCCGGGCTGGTGCCCATTTCTGGCGTTTAACGCCAGCTTGTTGCCCATTCCTGGCGTTAAACGCCAGTCTGGTGTCCCTTTCTGGCGTTAAACGCCCAGAATGGTGCCAGACTGGGCGTTAAACGCCCATTTGCTGTCTTTACTGGCGTTTAAACACCAGCAAGTTTTCCTCCAGGGTGTGTTGTTTTTCTTTCTATTTTTCATTCTGTTTTTTTTGCTTTTTCAATTGATTTTGTGACTTCACATGATCATCAACCTACAGAAAACATAAAATAACAAAGGAAAATAGATAAATATAACATTGGGTTGCCTCCCAACAAGCGCTTCTTTAATGTCAGTAGCTTGACAGTGGGCTCTCATGGAGCCTCACAGACACTCAGAGCAATGTTGGAACCTCCCAACACCAAACTTAGAGTTTGAATGTGGGGGTTCAACACCAAACTTAGAAGTTGATTGTGGCCTCCTAACACCAAACTTAGAGTTTGACTGTGGGGGCTCTGTTTAACTCTGTTTTGAGGGAAGCTCTTCATGCTTCCTCTCCATGGTTACAGAGGGGTATCCTTGAGTCTTAAACACAAAGGATTCTTCATTCACTTGAATGATCAATTCTCCTCTGTCAACATCAATCACAGCCTTTGCTGTGGCTAGGAAGGGTCTGCCAAAGATGATGGATTCATCCATGCACTTCCCAGTCTCTAGGACTATAAAATCAGCAGGGATGTAATGGTCTTCAATCTTTACCAGAACATCCTCTACAAGTCCATAAGCTTATTTTCTTGAATTGTCTGCCATCTCTAATGAGATTCTTACAGCTTGTACTTCAAAGATCCCTAGCTTTTCCATTACAGAGAGAGGCATGAGGTTTATGCTTGACCCTAGGTCACACAGAGCCTTCTCAAAGGTCATGGTGCCTATGGTACAAGGTATTGAGAACTTTCCAGGGTCCTGTCTCTTTTGAGGTAATCTCTGCCTAGTCAAGTCATCTAGTTCTTTGGTGAGCAAAGGGGGTTCATCCTCCCAAGTCTCATTACCAAATAACTTGTCATTTAGCTTCATGATTGCTCCAAGGTACTTACAACTTGCTCTTCAGTGACATCTTCGTCCTCTTCAGAGGAAGAATACTCATCAGAGCTCATGAATGGCAGAAGTAAATCCAATGGAATCTCTATGCTCTCAGTGTGAGCCTCAGATTCCCATGGTTCCTCATTAGGAAACTCATTGGAGGCCAATGGACGTCCATTGAGGTCTTCCTCAGTGGTGCTCACTGCCTCTTCCTCTTCTCCAAATTCGGCCATGTTGATGGCCTTACACTCTCCTTTTGGATTCTCTTCTGTATTGCTTGGAAGAGTACTAGGAGGGAGTTCAGTAACTTTCTTACTCAGCTGACCCACTTGTGCCTCCAAGTTTCTAATAGAGGACCTTGTTTCAGTCATGAAACTTTGAGTGGTTTTGATTAGATTAGAGACCATGGTTGCTAAGTCAGAGTGGCTCTGCTTAGAATTCTCTGTCTGTTGCTGAGAAGATGATGGAAAAGGATTGCCATTGCTAAACCTGTTTCTTCCACCATTATTGTTGTTGAAACCTTGTTGAGGTCTCTGTTGATCCTTCCATGAGAGATTTAGATGATTTCTCCATGAAGGATTATAGGTGTTTTCATAGGGTTCTCCCATGTAATTCACCTCTTCCATTGAAGGGTTCTCAGGATCATAAGCTTCTTCTTTAGATGAAGCGTCCTTAGTACTGCCTGGTGCAGCTTGCATTCCAGACAGACTTTGAGAAATCATATTGACTTGCTGAGTCAATATTTTGTTCTGAGCCAATATGGCATTCAGAGTATCAATCTCAAGAACTCCTTTCTTCTGATTCATCCCATTATTCATAGGATTCCTTTCAGAAGTGTACATGAATTGGTTATTTGCAACCATTTCAATGAGTTCTTGAGCTTCTGCAGGCATCTTCTTCAGATGAAGAGATCCTCCAGCAAAGCTGTCCAATGACATCTTGGACAGTTCAGACAGACCATCATAGAGGATACCTATGATGCTCCATTTAGAAAGCATGTCAGAGGGACACTTTCTGATCAATTGTTTGTATCTTTCCCAAGCTTCATAGAGGGATTCACCTTCCTTTTGTCTGAAGGTTTGGACTTCCACTCTAAGCTTACTCAATTTTTGAGGTGGAAAGAACTTTGCCAAGAAGGCATTGACTAGCTTTTCCCAAGAGTTCAGGCTTTCTTTAGGTTATGAGTCCAACCATATCCTAGCTCTGTCTCTTACAGCAAAAGGGAATAGCATAAGTCTGTAGACCTTAGGGTCAACCTCATTAGTCTTGACAGTGTCACAGATTTGCAAGAATTCAGCTAAAAACTGATGAGGATCTTCCAATGGAAGTCCATGGAACTTGCAATTCTGTTGCATTAGAGAAACTAATTGAGGCTTAAGCTCAAAGTTGTTTGCTCCAATGACAGGGATAGAGATGCTTCTCCCATAGAAGTCGGGAGTAGGTGCAGTAAAGTCACCCAGCACCTTCCTTGCATTGTTGGCATTGTTGTTGTTTTCGGCTGCCATGTCTTCTTCTTGTTTGAAGATTTCTGTTAGGTCCTCTACAGAGAGTTGTGCTTTAGCTTCTCTTAGCTTTCGCTTCAAGGTCCTTTCAGGTTCAGGGTCAGCCTCAACAAGAATTCTTTTGTCTTTGCTCCTGCTCATATGAAAGAGAAAAGAACAAGAAAGTATGGAATCCTCTATGTCACAGTATAGAGATTCCTTGAGGTGTCAGAGGAAAAGAAGAATAGAAGGAGAGGGTAGAAGAAGAATTCGAACTTATCTAGAGAGATATGTTCGAATTGTGCATTGAGGAGGAGTGTTAGTCCATAAATAGAAGGATGTGAGAAGAGGGGAAGAATTTTCGAAAATAAAGTAAGAGATTTTGAAATAATTAAAAGAAATTTTAAAAAGGATTGATGATTTTCAAAAATCAAGATTGGGAAAGAAATAAAGTGATTTTTGAAAAAGATTTTGAAATAAGAAATCAAAAAGATATGATTGAAGACTATTTTGAAAAAGATGTGATTAAAAAGATATGATTGAAAAGACATAGTTTTAAAAAGATATGATTGAGAAGATATGATTTGAAAAACAATTTAAAAAGATTTGATTTTGAAAATTAATGACTTGGCTAACAAGAAATTTAAAAGATATGATTCAGACATTAAACCTTTCTCAACAGAAAAGGCAACATAATTGAAATGTTGAATCAAATCATTAATTGTTAGCAAGTACTTTTGAAAATGGAAAGAAATTGATTTTGAAAAAGATTTGATTGAAAAGATATGATTTAAAAAAGATTTGATTTTGAAAAATTATGAAAACTTGAAAAAAAATTGAATTAAAAAACAAAATCTTCCCTCTTGTGCCATCCTGGCGTTAAACGCCCAGAATGGCATACATTCTGGCGTTTAACGCCCAAAATGCTACCCTTTTGGGCGTTAAACGCCCAACCAGGCACCCGGGCTGGCGTTTAAACGCCAGTTTTCCTTCTTCACTGGGCGTTTTGAACGCCCAGCTTTTTCTGTGTAATTTCTCTGCTGTATGTTCTGACTCTTCAATTCTCTGTATTATTGACTTGAAAAGACAAAAAGAAATTTTTTTTTGAATTTTTAATGATGAGAGAATTTAAAGACCAGAGCAAGGAAATCATCAAGAATAACTTGAAGATTAATGAAGACACATGATTGAATTCGAAAAAATGCAAGAATAGAAACATGCAATTGACACCAAACTTAAAATGAGACACTAGACTCAAAAAGAAACATAAAATATTTTTGATTTTTATGATTTTGTAATTTTTTTGGTTTTTTTCGAAAATTATATGGAGAAGAAAATAAAGAGATTCAAAATTTTTAATAA
Organism: Arachis stenosperma; assembly: GCF_014773155.1. NCBI lineage: Eukaryota > Viridiplantae > Streptophyta > Magnoliopsida > Fabales > Fabaceae > Arachis > Arachis stenosperma. The sequence continues at coordinate 57,994,522 of NC_080379.1, forward strand.
GAATTCCAGGAATCATCCAATGTTAGTCTAAAGCTTTAGTCTAAAGAAATTAGACATGGCTAGCCAAGCTTCAGCAGGACATTACATTCAAGAGCTAAATTGATGATAATTAATTAGCTTTGGTGGTGATAAAAACATCACCTTGAAACTCTAGAATTCATTCTTAAGAATTCTGAAGAAAAATACCTAATCTAAGCAACAAGATGAACCGTCAGTTGTCCAAACTCAAACAATCCCCGGCAACGGCGCCAAAAACATGGTGCACGAAATTGTGATCATCAATGGCGCCATCAACATGGTACGCTCGATTTCAATCTCAACTCTTTGTCACAACTTCGCACAACTAACCAGCAAGTGCACTGGGTCGTCCAAGTAATAAACCTTACGCGAGTAAGGGTCGATCCCACGGAGATTGTTGGTATGAAGCAAGCTATGGTCATCTTGTTAATCTCAGTCAGGCGGATTCAAATGGTTATGGAGGATTGATAATTAAAAGATGAATAAAACATAAAATAAAGATAGAGATACTTATGTAATTCATTGGTGAGAATTTCAGATAAGCGTATGGAGATGCTTTGTCCCTTCCGTCTCTCTGCTTTCCTACTGTCTTCATCCAATCCTTCTTATTCCTTTCTATGGCAAGCTGTATGTTGGGCATCACCGTTGTCAATGGCTACAGTCCCGTCCTCTCAGTGAAAATGTTCAACGCGCTCTGTCACAGCACGGCTATTTAGCTGTCGGTTCTCGATCATGTCGGAATAGAATCCAGTGACTCTTTTGCGTCTGTCACTAACGCCCCACAATCACGAGTTTAAAGCTCGTCACAGTCATTCAATCCTTGAATCCTACTCAGAATACCACAGACAAGGTTTAGACCTTCCGGATTCTCTTGAATGCCGCCATCAATTTTAGCTTATACCACGAAGATTCTGATTAAGAAATCCAAGAGATATCCACTCAATCTAAGGTAGAACGGAGGTGGTTGTCAGGCACGCGTTCATAGGTGAGAATGATGATGAGTGTCACGGATCATCACATTCATCAAGTTGAGGAACAAGTGATATCTTAGAACAAGAATAAGCCGAATTGAATAGAAGAACAATAGTAATTGCATTAATACTCAAGGTACAGCAGAGCTCCACACCTTAATTTATGGTGTGTAGAAACTCCACCGTTGAAAATACATAAGAACAAGGTCTAGGCATGGCCGAGAGGCCAGCCCCCAATGATCTAAGAACTAGACGTCCAAAGATGATCCTAAGATCTAAAGTGATCAAAAGATGAAAATACAATAGCAAAAGGTCCTATTTGTAGAGAACTAGTAGCTTAGGGTTTACAAAGAAGAGAAAATGACATAAAAATTCACTTCCGGGCCCACTTGGTGTGTGCTTGACGAATGGATTTTTGCCGGTATAGAAATTATCAAGTAATCAATCGTAGTATAGTCTAAACCGACGCAAAATCCATTTATCAAACAAATCTACAATCTATAATCGAGAGTATTAGTCCCGAGTCGTTCTTCCCTAGGAATGCTACAAGGATGCATGTATTGGTTAAGTGGTCTTTTTGTGGTTTGAAGAGTGTGGCATAAAAGTGTGAATAAAAGAAAACAACAATCAATCAATATTAAAAGCCTTGGCCAAGGTTGAACATTGGAAGTCCCATCACTATAACTTCCTTCAATTGTGATAACAAAGGAGTGTTGCTTCACTTAGTTAACCCCTAATTATAGAGGAAAGTCAAGTAAAAGTAATTAACTCAAGTCACAAGTCCTAGTCTTACCCTAGGGAAGTCTAGCTTTAGTGCACTCTAAGTCAATTAGCAATCCTCAATTCTTAATCAACAATTGACATCCATTATTCAAGTGTCTCCAATGACTCAACCACTAGGCCAAGTGAGGGAATGCTACTCCATATCTAAAGTTGGCATTTTCTCAAACACTTGGAGAGCAAGAATGAAAGACATAGTAAAATTGAGAAGAGATTTAGAACTAAAGCAATTCAACACAAGAGATTAACAACAATTAACAATGAACAACAATGGAAATGAGATCTTCAATGAATCAATAGAATCCAAAAACAACAAAGCTAATTCTAAGATCTACAAGAATTGAACAATTACAAACACTAATTGAGATTAGAGAAGATGATCTACAACATGAACAAAGTAAATTGAGAGTGGCAATAGATCTCACCAAGGAATGGTTGAGAATTGAGAAAATGAAGATGAATCCTAGAGAGAAGTTGGAGTTTCTCTCTCTACAAAATGTAACTAACTAAAAAAATCTACAAAAGATGTAAAAAATGAGTCTATGGATGTGAATGTGTTAATGTATGTCAATCCCCTTCAATCCTTGGCTCTTATATGCATTTTGGCGCCAAAGTTGGTTGCTGAAACCTCCTAAAATCGCCAGGCACGTGCTGCAATAAAGGAATCACGTGCGGACTACGACGCGTGCGCGCACGGTACGCGTGCGCGTACATGGTGCGCGCGCGTCCACCCTTCCCTTTTTTTATTTTTTTTTTTGAAATGCCTAAAAGCTCTAATTGCCCTAAGACTCCCCATGGTGCCTGCAACTCCTTATTTAGTCAAAATCACACACTTTCTAAAATGCAAGTTGGTTTTGAGATTTATTCTATTTCTACTAAGCACAACATACATGTTAATATGCTAGCAACTAGTGTACACAAACAAGCTAATTATGAAGTGAAAAACTACCTACAATGGTAACTCAAACCACTTATTAAACCAAATTAAAAGAGTATGGAAAGAGTTTACCATGGTAGGGTGTCTCCCACCTAGCACTTTTAGTTAAAGTCCTTAAGTTGGACATTTGGTGGGGTCCTTGCTAGGGTGGCTTATGCTTGAACTCTTCTTCGAATCCCCACCAGTGTTTGCTCTTCCAATAGCTTCCGGGATCCCAATTTAAACGTACAAGGCCTTCAAGGGGGCCTAAGCAAGTAACAAGGCCCCTAAGTTGATAGTGATCTATGTATGTTCCGGGGTCCCATACTTTGTTTGTCAACCCCTTTTCTTCTTGATCTTCATGCTTCCAATAGGGTGACAAACTTATTGAATTCTCTTTGTAACTCATACTCATCATCCTCGTTCCATTGAATTTGGCTTCACTCCACTTTTGAAACTCTAAGTTTGATCTTCCATCCCTTATGCTCCTTGATTCAAATTGTCCACCAACATCTAATCCGTTCTTACTTTCTAGCCCACAAAGAGTTCTAAGTTGACCGTCCGTTTCTAACAACGCATATTGATATGGGCCAAGAAAATTAAAGGATGAGATGATTACCCACTCAATTTGTAATTGGGGCGGCGACTTAGCAAGGAAGATATCCAATGGTCTTGACATTGTAGGTTCCACTTCCTTTGGCTCCTCCATGATGATTTCCATCTTTTGATAACTCTTTTTAAATTCTTCTTGTTTGCTAACTTCCTTCAAACCTTTATCATTGATCAAGTTATGTGTTGGAGGTTGCGCACCCTCCTCAACATTGTTTTCACATTCGAAGGGGGAAGCTTCAACAAGATCACCATTGTCACTTGATGTAGAGTTATTTTCGTTGATGGAACTTCCTTCTTGTTCAACCTCCTCTAGGTCTTCTTCCACTTCTTTATCTTCAACAATCTTCATTTCCTCCGCTTGTTGCAACATACACTCCATTTCCTTGTGCTCAACTTGAGACTCTAAAGTCTCTCTCATACCTCCATCTTTGGTTGCTTTCTCACAATCATCCGTGAACTTGTTTCGCTTGTGATATGAATCCCAAGAATCTATCTTTTGACGGATGGTTGCTTGAAGTCGATCCATTTCTTCCTTGAAGCGATCCGTTAATTCTTGTTCCGCTTTACTAACATAATTAGGATCACATTGCTCTTGGATTAATGGACATTGATATGCTTCCATGGAGGTTTGTGGCGGAGAGGAGAAATCATAATATGGTTGGAAAGAAGATTCATCAAAGCTTTGAGGTGGGAAGTCATTTTGGTTATTGGTAGAGGGTGAAATTATACGGGACGTGAATTCTTGGAGGGTAGAGGCGAAACTAGTGAAGGCGGTTTGGAGCTCTTCTTGCTCTTGAAGAATGATACCAAGTGCATCATCCATGGGGACTTGGGTTGGAGGGTAAAAATGTTGGAGTGGTGGTGATTCAAGGGTTGCTTGTTCATTATTGTCACAAGGGTATGCATAGGGGGAATATGGATTTGGATCATATGTAGGCAATTGGTGAAAATAAGGTGTGGGTTGAGAATATGGTGCATAGAATGGTGGTGGTTGAGTGGTATAACCATGATAAGAGTCATCATATTCGTAGGAATGATATGCATTATAGGAAGGATTACCATCATAGTAACTTGAAGGGGAAGGTTGCCATGATGATTGCTCATATGGATATGGCTCCCTTCTTGAGAATTCATCTCTCCCATAATGTGAGCCATCATTCAAGTTTTCATCGCCTACAAAATAGTCATAGTCATATCCAAAACCACAAGGATGAGAGTTCATAGTGGCAAATAAGAACAAAACTAATAGAGATTAACAAAAACTAACAAACAAACAAAAGACAAACATATTCACAATATTCACATATTTACATTAACCAAAAACATGGCACTCATGCGCATTCCCCGGCAACGGCGCCATTTTGACGAATGGATTTTTGCCGGTATAGAAATTATCAAGTAATCAATCGTAGTATAGTCTAAACCGACGCAAAATCCATTTATCAAACAAATCTACAATCTATAATCGAGAGTATTAGTCCCGAGTCGTTCTTCCCTAGGAATGCTACAAGGATGCATGTATTGGTTAAGTGGTCTTTTTGTGGTTTGAAGAGTGTGGCATAAAAGTGTGAATAAAAGAAAACAACAATCAATCAATATTAAAAGCCTTGGCCAAGGTTGAACATTGGAAGTCCCATCACTATAACTTCCTTCAATTGTGATAACAAAGGAGTGTTGCTTCACTTAGTTAATCCCTAATTATAGAGGAAAGTCAAGTAAAAGTAATTAACTCAAGTCACAAGTCCTAGTCTTACCCTAGGGAAGTCTAGCTTTAGTGCACTCTAAGTCAATTAGCAATCCTCAATTCTTAATCAACAATTGACATCCATTATTCAAGTGTCTCCAATGACTCAACCACTAGGCCAAGTGAGGGAATGCTACTCCATATCTAAAGTTGACATTTTCTCAAACACTTGGAGAGCAAGAATGAAAGACATAGTAAAATTGAGAAGAGATTTAGAACTAAAGCAATTCAACACAAGAGATTAACAACAATTAACAATGAACAACAATGGAAATGAGATCTTCAATGAATCAATAGAATCCAAAAACAACAAAGCTAATTCTAAGATCTACAAGAATTGAACAATTACAAACACTAATTGAGATTAGAGAAGATGATCTACAACATGAACAAAGTAAATTGAGAGTGGCAATAGATCTCACCAAGGAATGGTTGAGAATTGAGAAAATGAAGATGAATCTTAGAGAGAAGTTGGAGTTTCTCTCTCTACAAAATGTAACTAACTAAAAAAATCTACAAAAGATGTAAAAAATGAGTCTATGGATGTGAATGTGTTAATGTATGTCAATCCCCTTCAATCCTTGGCTCTTATATGCATTTTGGCGCCAAAGTTGGTTGCTGAAACCTCCTAAAATCGCCAGGCACGTGCTGCAATAAAGGAATCACGTGCGGACTACGACGCGTGCGCGCACGGTACGCGTGCGCGTACATGGTGCGCGCGCGTCCACCCTTCCCTTTTTTTATTTTTTTTTTTGAAATGCCTAAAAGCTCTAATTGCCCTAAGACTCCCCATGGTGCCTGCAACTCCTTATTTAGTCAAAATCACACACTTTCTAAAATGCAAGTTGGTTTTGAGATTTATTCTATTTCTACTAAGCACAACATACATGTTAATATGCTAGCAACTAGTGTACACAAACAAGCTAATTATGAAGTGAAAAACTACCTACAATGGTAACTCAAACCACTTATTAAACCAAATTAAAAGAGTATGGAAAGAGTTTACCATGGTAGGGTGTCTCCCACCTAGCACTTTTAGTTAAAGTCCTTAAGTTGGACATTTGGTGGGGTCCTTGCTAGGGTGGCTTATGCTTGAACTCTTCTTCGAATCCCCACCAGTGTTTGCTCTTCCAATAGCCTCCGGGATCCCAATTTAAACGTACAAGGCCTTCAAGGGGGCCTAAGCAAGTAACAAGGCCCCTAAGTTGATAGTGATCTATGTATGTTCCGGGGTCCCATACTTTGTTTGTCAACCCCTTTTCTTCTTGATCTTCATGCTTCCAATAGGGTGACAAACTTATTGAATTCTCTTTGTAACTCATACTCATCATCCTCGTTCCATTGAATTTGGCTTCACTCCACTTTTGAAACTCTAAGTTTGATCTTCCATCCCTTATGCTCCTTGATTCAAATTGTCCACCAACATCTAATCCGTTCTTACTTTCTAGCCCACAAAGAGTTCTAAGTTGACCGTCCGTTTCTAACAACGCATATTGATATGGGCCAAGAAAATTAAAGGATGAGATGATTACCCACTCAATTTGTAATTGGGGCGGCGACTTAGCAAGGAAGATATCCAATGGTCTTGACATTGTAGGTTCCACTTCCTTTGGCTCCTCCATGATGATTTCCATCTTTTGATAACTCTTTTTAAATTCTTCTTGTTTGCTAACTTCCTTCAAACCTTTATCATTGATCAAGTTATGTGTTGGAGGTTGCGCACCCTCCTCAACATTGTTTTCACATTCGAAGGGGGAAGCTTCAACAAGATCACCATTGTCACTTGATGTAGAGTTATTTTCGTTGATGGAACTTCCTTCTTGTTCAACCTCCTCTAGGTCTTCTTCCACTTCTTTATCTTCAACAATCTTCATTTCCTCCGCTTGTTGCAACATACACTCCATTTCCTTGTGCTCAACTTGAGACTCTAAAGTCTCTCTCATACCTCCATCTTTGGTTGCTTTCTCACAATCATCCGTGAACTTGTTTCGCTTGTGATATGAATCCCAAGAATCTATCTTTTGACGGATGGTTGCTTGAAGTCGATCCATTTCTTCCTTGAAGCGATCCGTTAATTCTTGTTCCGCTTTACTAACATAATTAGGATCACATTGCTCTTGGATTAATGGACATTGATATGCTTCCATGGAGGTTTGTGGCGGAGAGGAGAAATCATAATATGGTTGGAAAGAAGATTCATCAAAGCTTTGAGGTGGGAAGTCATTTTGGTTATTGGTAGAGGGTGAAATTATACGGGACGTGAATTCTTGGAGGGTAGAGGCGAAACTAGTGAAGGCGGTTTGGAGCTCTTCTTGCTCTTGAAGAATGATACCAAGTGCATCATCCATGGGGACTTGGGTTGGAGGGTAAAAATGTTGGAGTGGTGGTGATTCAAGGGTTGCTTGTTCATTATTGTCACAAGGGTATGCATAGGGGGAATATGGATTTGGATCATATGTAGGCAATTGGTGAAAATAAGGTGTGGGTTGAGAATATGGTGCATAGAATGGTGGTGGTTGAGTGGTATAACCATGATAAGAGTCATCATATTCGTAGGAATGATATGCATTATAGGAAGGATTACCATCATAGTAACTTGAAGGGGAAGGTTGCCATGATGATTGCTCATATGGATATGGCTCCCTTCTTGAGAATTCATCTCTCCCATAATGTGAGCCATCATTCAAGTTTTCATCGCCTACAAAATAGTCATAGTCATATCCAAAACCACAAGGATGAGAGTTCATAGTGGCAAATAAGAACAAAACTAATAGAGATTAACAAAAACTAACAAACAAACAAAAGACAAACATATTCACAATATTCACATATTTACATTAACCAAAAACATGGCACTCATGCGCATTCCCCGGCAACGGCGCCATTTTGACGAATGGATTTTTGCCGGTATAGAAATTATCAAGTAATCAATCGTAGTATAGTCTAAACCGACGCAAAATCCATTTATCAAACAAATCTACAATCTATAATCGAGAGTATTAGTCCCGAGTCGTTCTTCCCTAGGAATGCTACAAGGATGCATGTATTGGTTAAGTGGTCTTTTTGTGGTTTGAAGAGTGTGGCATAAAAGTGTGAATAAAAGAAAACAACAATCAATCAATATTAAAAGCCTTGGCCAAGGTTGAACATTGGAAGTCCCATCACTATAACTTCCTTCAATTGTGATAACAAAGGAGTGTTGCTTCACTTAGTTAATCCCTAATTATAGAGGAAAGTCAAGTAAAAGTAATTAACTCAAGTCACAAGTCCTAGTCTTACCCTAGGGAAGTCTAGCTTTAGTGCACTCTAAGTCAATTAGCAATCCTCAATTCTTAATCAACAATTGACATCCATTATTCAAGTGTCTCCAATGACTCAACCACTAGGCCAAGTGAGGGAATGCTACTCCATATCTAAAGTTGACATTTTCTCAAACACTTGGAGAGCAAGAATGAAAGACATAGTAAAATTGAGAAGAGATTTAGAACTAAAGCAATTCAACACAAGAGATTAACAACAATTAACAATGAACAACAATGGAAATGAGATCTTCAATGAATCAATAGAATCCAAAAACAACAAAGCTAATTCTAAGATCTACAAGAATTGAACAATTACAAACACTAATTGAGATTAGAGAAGATGATCTACAACATGAACAAAGTAAATTGAGAGTGGCAATAGATCTCACCAAGGAATGGTTGAGAATTGAGAAAATGAAGATGAATCTTAGAGAGAAGTTGGAGTTTCTCTCTCTACAAAATGTAACTAACTAAAAAAATCTACAAAAGATGTAAAAAATGAGTCTATGGATGTGAATGTGTTAATGTATGTCAATCCCCTTCAATCCTTGGCTCTTATATGCATTTTGGCGCCAAAGTTGGTTGCTGAAACCTCTTAAAATCGCCAGGCACGTGCTGCAATAAAGGAATCACGTGCGGACTACGACGCGTGCGCGCACGGTACGCGTGCGCGTCCCTGGCTAATTCTGCGATGTGCGCGCGAGCGCCTTGTGCGCATACGCGTGCTTGGCCGAGATCAATTCTTTGGCTTTTTGTGCTTCTCTCCACTTGTATGCTTCCTTCCTTGCTTCCTTTGATCCATGCCTAGCCTATTTCATCCTGAGATTACTAACAAACATATCAAGGCATCTTATGGAATCAAAGAGGAAATGGAATTCATCAAAATAAGGCTTAAAAAGCATGTTTTTACACTTAAGCACAAATACGGGAGAGATAATGAAATCATGCTAATTCCTAGGCTAAATATGACAAAAGGTTATCAAGATGCTCTAAATTCAATAACAAAACAAACCGTCAAATTGGGGTTTGTCAGTGCTTGGGCTGAGCATTGAAGCTTTCATGTGTAGAGACTTTTCTTGGAGTTAAACGCCAACTTTTGTGCCAGTTTGGGCGTTTAACTCCCATTCTTGTGCCAGTTCCGGCGTTAAACACCAGAATTCTTGAGCTGACTTGGAACGCCTGTTTGGGCCATCAAATCTCGAGCAAAGTATAGACTATTATACATTGCTGGAAAGCCTAGGATGTCTACTTTCCAACGCAATTAAAATCGCATCAATTGGGCTTTTGTAGCTCCAGCTTTCCAACAGCATCTGGGTCGTCCAATTCTGCACAACTAACCAGCAAGTGCACTGGGTCATCCAAGTAATACCTTACGTGAGTAAGGGTCGATCCCACAGAGATTTTCGGCTTAAAGCAAGCTATGGTTATCTTATAACTCTTAGTCAGGAGATCAATAATTCTCAGGTTTAATGTTGAAAAGTAGAAGAACATGAAATAAATACTTATTTTGCAGTAATGGAGAACAGGTTGAGGTTTTGGAGATGCTCTATCTTCTGAATCTCTGCTTTCCTACTGTCTTCTTCTTCATACACGCAAGGCTTCTTCCATGGCAAGCTGTATGTAGGGTTTCACCGTTGTCAATGGCTACCTCCCATCCTTTCAGTGAAAATGTTCAACGCGCTCTGTCACAGCACGGCTATTCATCTGTCAGTTCTCGATCATGTCGGAATAGAATCCAGTGATTCTTTTGCGTCTGTCACTAACGTCCCACAATCGCGAGTTTGAAGCTCGTCACAGTCATTCAATCCCTGAATCCTACTCAGAATACCACAGACAAGGTTTAGACCTTCCGGATCCTCAAGAATGGCCGCCAATATATTCTAGCTTATACCACGAAGATTCTGGCTAAAGAATCCAAGAAATATCCACTCAATCTAAAGTAGAATGGAGGTGGTTGTCAGGCACACGTTTATAGGTGAGAATGATGATGAGTGTCACGGATAATCACATTCATCAAGTTGAGGAGCAAGTGATATCTTAGAATGGAAACAAGCGTGTTTGAATGAAAAACAGTAGTAATTGCATTAATCCATCAAGACACAGCAGAGCTCCTCACCCCCAACCATGGGGTTTAGAGACTCATGCCGTAGAAGGAACAATATGAAACATGTAAAGTGTCATGAGGTAAAGATACAATGTCAAAAGGTCCTATTAATAGTGAACTAGTAACCTAGGATATACAGAAATGAGTAAATGATGTAAAAATCCACTTCCGGGGTCCACTTGGTGTGTTCTTGGGCTAAGCATTGAAGCTTTCATGTGTAGAGACTTTTCCTGGAGTTAAACAACAGCTTTTGTGCCAGTTTGGGCGTTTAACTCCAACTTTTGTGCCAGTTCCGGCGTTAAACGCCAGGAATTCTGAAGCTGATTTGCAACGCCGGTTTGGGCCATCAAATCTCGGGAAAAGTATAGACTATTATACATTGCTGGAAAGCCCAGGATGTCTACTTTCCAACGCAATTGAGAGCGCACCAATTGAGTATCTTTAGCTCCAGAAAATCTGCTTCGAGTGCAGGGAGGTCAGAATCCAACAGCATCTGCAGTCCTTTTTCATCCTCTGAATCAGATTTTTGCTCAGGTCCCTCAATTTCAGCCAGAAATTACCTGAAATTATAGAAAAACACACAAACTCATAGTAAAGCCCAGAAAAGTGAATTTTAAATAAAAACTAATAAAAACATACTAAAAATTAACTAAAATGTACTAAAAACATACTAAAAACAGTGTCAAAAAGCGTATAAATTATCCGCTCATCACAACACCAAACTTAAATTGTTGCTTGTCTCCAAGAAACTGAAAATCAAGTAGGATAAAAAGAAGAGAACATACTATAGACTCCAAAATATCAATGAAACTTAGCTCCAATTAGATGAGCGGGACTAGTAGCTTTTTGCTTCTGAACAGTTTTGGCATCTCAATTTATCATTTGAAGTTTAGAATGATTGGCTTCTATAGGAACTCAAAATTCAGATAGTGTTATTGATTCTCCTAGTTAAGCATGATGATTCTTGAACATAGCTACTTTATGAGTCTTGGCTGTGGCCCAAAGCACTCTGTCTTCCAGTATTACCACCGGATACATACATGCCACAGACACATAACTGAGTGAACCTTTTTAGATTGTGACTCAGCTTTGCTAGAGTCCCCAATTAGAGGTTGGATCACTTTATATATATATATATATATATATATATATATATATATATATATATATATTTTTTTTTGAATTCACTGCTTTTTCTTGCTTCAAGAATCAATTCGATGATTTTTCAGATCCTCAATAACATTTCTCCTTTTCCATCATTCTTTCAAGAGCCAACAAGTTTAACATTCTTTAATCAACAAATTCAAAAGACATATGCACTGTTCAAGCATTCATTCAGAAAACAAAAAGTATTGTCACCATATCAAACTAATTCAACTAGTTTCAGAGATGAATTCGAAATTCTGCACTTCTTGTTCTTTTGTGATTAAAGCATTTTTCATTTAAGAGAGGTGATGGATTCATAGGACATTCATAGCTTTAAGACATGAACCTTAAATTTTATTAATCATGAATTAAGAACAAGACTCAAAATTAAATATAAGATAAGACTAATAGTAATAGAAAACAAAAATTTAAATGACTCTAAAACAGACTCCTAATGATAGAGGTTATCACAGAGTTAGGACTCAACAACCTTGATTTTGAAAAGTGGATGCTCCCTCAACTTGTGGGGTATTTGACCCTTCAAGGGAGAGCTTCTGGCACTTCAGCTCCTATAGCTTACGCCCCTGCTTCTCTTGTTCCTTCAGTAATTTGCAGAGCATGCAGTTTTGATTCTGCTGTTCTTCCTTAATTTGTTCCATAGTTTCTTGCAGCTTGGCAACAGATGCTTCTAGGCTGGCCCAGTAGTCAATTTCAGGAAGTTCAGGGAGGAATTCCTGCGCCCTCCTTTTGATAGAGTTATCTTGCATTTGTCTTTCCATTGACTTCTTGGTGATTGGATGTTCAATTGGGATGAATTCATCTACTCCCATCCTCACCCCAGCATTTTTACATAGCAAAGAGATTAAGCTTGGGTAAGCCAGTTTGGCTTCAGTGGAGTTCTTATTTGCAATTGTGTAAATCTCACAAGCAATCAGATGATGAATCTCCACTTCTTTTCCCAGCATAATGCAATGAATCATCACTGCTCTCTTGACCGTGACCTCAGAACGGTTGCTAGTGGGCAATATAGAACGCCCAATAAAGTCTAGCCAACCTCTTGCAATTGGTTTGAGATCTCCCCTTTTGAGTTGGTTTGGGACACCTTTTGAATTGGTTGTCCACTTAGTTCCAGGGAGGCATATGTCCTCTAGAACTTGATCCAACCCCTTATCTACTCTCACCATTCTCCTATTAAAGGATTCAGGATCATCTTGTAGCTGAGGCAATTTGAAGACCTCTCTTATTTTGTCTAGATGGAAGTAAATAATTCTCCCTCTGACCATGGTTTTGTAGGTATGAAAAGTAGTTCCAGTCATTCTCTGCTTATCTGTCAACCACAGATTTGAGTAGAATTCCTGAACCATGTTTCTTCCAACCTTTGTCTCAGGGTTGGTTATAACTTCCCATCCTCTGTTTCGAATTTGCTCTGGGATCTCTGGATATTCATCTTCTTTCAGATTGAATCTAACTTCCGGGATCAATGATCTTAGACCTATTATTTTGTGGTAATGGTCTGCATGTTCCTTGGTTAAGAACTTCTCTTGACTCCAAAGATTCTTTGGAGCATTCTCTTTCTTGCCTCTTGGATTGGTTTGTTTTCCCTTAGGAGCCATGATCTTGATAAATTTTGGCTTAGTGATCACGGAAAAGCACACCAAACTTAGAGGTTTGCTTGCCCTCAAGCAAAAGAAAGGAAAGAGGAGAGAGAGGAAGAGAGCAAATTCGAGTGGTGGGGAGAGGAGGATGGCCGAATGTGTATTTATAAGGGAGGGGGGAGAGATTTCGAAAATTTAAAGGAGATTTGAGAAGATATGGAAAGAATTTGAGAAGATATTTGAGTTTTTGAAGAAGATTTGGAAAGGATTTGAAAGAGATTTGAAGAATGATTTAGAAAATTGTTTAATTTTTGAAATTTGAAGGTGAATGATGAAAGTTTGTAATGTGTTTATGCAGAAAATTATGGATTAAAACAAGAAAGTTTGAAAAAATTTGAAGTGGAAAACAAAATCTCTGTCCTCTACCTTTCTGGCGTTAAACGCCCAGAATGGTATCCATTCTGGCGTTTAACGCCCAAATGTTGGCCATTATGGGCGTTTAACGCCCAGCCAGGTACCCTGGCTGGCGTTAAACGCCAGAAACCCTTTTATCACTGGGCGTTTTGCTGAATGCCTAGGATGCTGCATTTTCTTGCCAGCAAACTCCTTTTCTCTACTTTTTGCACTGAATCCTTCTGTAACTCTGTGAATTCCTTCAATTTCAATGATCATCCTTGAAGAATATATATCAAACTTTTATAGAACAAATAACCTGCTAATGATTGGGTTGCCTCCCAGCAAGTGCTTCTTTATTGTCTTTAGCTGGACCTTTACTGAGACTCATTCAAGCCTCAGTTTTGAGCATTCCTGCTCAAAATTACTTTCAAGATAATGTTTGATCCTCTGTCCATTAACAATGAACTTTTTATCAGAATCAATATCTTGAAGCTCAACATATCCATATGGTGACACTCCTGTAATCACATATAGACCCCTCCACCGGGATTTAAGTTTTCCTGGGAATAGTCTGAGCTTAGAGTTGAAGAGCAGAACTTTTTGTCCTGGCTCAAAGACTCTGGATGACAACTTCTTGTCATGCCACTTCTTTGCCTTTTCCTTATAAATTTTTGCATTTTCAAAGGCACTGAGTCTGAATTCCTCTAGCTCATTTAGCTGGAGCAGTCTTTTTTCACCAGCTAACCTAGCATCCATGTTTAGGAATCTGGTTGCCCAGTAGGCTTTATGTTCCAGTTCCACGGGCAGATGACAGGCCTTTCCATACACAAGTTGGTATGGAGAGGTTCCTATAGGAGTCTTGAATGCTGTTCTATATGCCCACAGAGCATCATCCAAGCTCTTTGCCCAATCCTTTCTACGGGCAATAACAGTCCGTTCCAGGATTCTTTTTAGCTCTCTTTTAGAGACTTCAGCTTGCCCATTTGTCTGTGGATGATACGGAGTTGCTACTTTGTGGCTAATTCCATATCGGACCATAGCAGAGTACAGCTGTTTATTGCAGAAATGAGTGCCCCCATCACTAATTAGTACTCTGGGAACACCAAACCTGTTGAAGATGTGTTTTTGGAGGAATTTCAACACGGTCTTGGTATCATTATTGGGAGTGGCAATTGCTTCTACCCATTTAGATACATAGTCTACTGCCACCAGAATATAAGTGTTTGAGTATGATGGTGGGAAGGGACCCATGAAGTCAATACCCCATACATCAAACAATTCAATCTCTAAGATCCCTTGTTGAGGCATGGCGTAACCATGAGGCAAGTTACCAGCTCTTTGGCAACTGTCACAGTTACGCACAAACTCTCGGGCATCCCTATAGAGAGTAGGCCAGTAGAAGCCGCATTGGAGGACTTTAGTGGCTGTTCGCTCACTTCCGAAATGTCCCACATACTGTGATCCATGGCAATGCCATAGGATCCTTTGTGCTTCCTCTCTAGGTACACATCTGCGGATCATTCTGTCTGCACATTTCTTAAAGAGATATGGTTCATCCCATAGGTAGTACTTGGCATCTAAAATTAATTTTTTTCTTTGCACCCTACTGTACTCCTGGGATATGAACCTCATAGCTTTATAGTTTGCAATGTCTGCAAACCATGGAGCTTCCTGAATGGCAAAGAGTTGCTCATCTGAAAAGGTCTCAGAGATCTCAGTAGAGGGAAGGGACGCCCCAGATACTGGTTCTATCCGGGACAGATGATCAGCTACCTGGTTCTCTGTCCCTTTCCTGTCTCTTATTTCTATATCAAACTCTTGCAGAAGCAACACCCACCTTATGAGCTTGGGTTTTGAATCCTGCTTGGTGAGTAAGTATTTAAGAGCAGCATGGTCAGTGTACACAATCACTTTTGACCTTACTAAGTAGGACCTAAACTTGTCAACGGCATAAACCACTGCAAGTAACTCTTTCTGTGGTTGTGTAATTCTTCTGTGCATCATTTAGAACATGGCTAGCATAATAAATGACGTGCAGAAGCTTGTTGTGCCTCTGTCCCAACACTGCACCAATGGCATGGTCACTGGCATCACACATTAGTTCGAATGGTAATGTCCAATCTGGTACAGAGATGACTGGTGCTATGACCAGCTTGGCTTTCAGGGTCTCAAACGCTTGCAGACACGCTGTGTCAAACACAAATGGCGTGTCAGCAGCTAGCAGGTTACTTAGAGATTTTGCAATTTTTGAAAAATCCTTTATGAACCTTCTGTAAAATCCTGCATGCCCTAGAAAGCTTCTGATTGCCTTAACATTGGTAGGTGGTGGTAATTTTTCAATTACCTCTATCTTTGCTTGATCCACCTCTATTCCCTTGCCTGAAATTTTGTGCCCAAGGACAATTCCTTCAGTCACCATAAAGTGACATTTCTCCCAATTTAAGACCAGGTTAGTCTCTTGGCACCTTTCCAGGACAAGTGTTAGATGATTAAGACAGAAGCTGAATGAGTCTCCATATACTGAGAAGTCATCCATGAAGACTTCCAGGAATTTCTCTACCATATCAGAAAAGATGGATAGCATGCATCTCTGAAAAGTTGCAGGTGCATTACACAGACCAAAAGGCATTCTTTTGTAGGCAAAAATGCCAGAAGGGCAAGTGAATGTTGTTTTCTCTTGGTCCTGAGGATCTACTGCAATTTGGTTGTACCCTGAATAGCCATCCAAAAAGCAGTAATAATCATGACCCGCTAGTCTTTCTAGCATTTGGTCTATGAATGGTAAAGGAAAATGATCCTTTCTGGTAGCTGTATTGAGCCTTCTGTAGTCAATACACATACGCCACCCTGTAACTGTTCTTGTGGGCACCAGTTCATTCTTTTCATTATGAACCACTGTCATGCCTCCCTTCTTGGGGACAACTTAGACAGGGCTCACCCAGGAGCTATCAGAAATAGGATAAATAATCCCAGCCTCTAGTAACTTAGTGACCTCTTTCTGCACCACCTCCTTCATGGCTGGATTTAGCCGCCTTTGTGGTTGAACAACTGGCTTTGCATTATCCTCCAATAGGATCTTGTGCATGCATCTTGCTGGGCTAATGCCCTTAAGATCACTTATGGACCATCCAAGAGCTGTCTTGTGTGTCCTTAACACTTTAATTAGTGCTTCATCTTCCTGTGAATTTAAAGCAGAGCTTATGATCACTGGAAAAGTATTACTTTCTCCCAGAAATGCATACTTCAGGGATGGTGGTAGTGGTTTCAGTTCAGGTTTTGGAGGTTTATCCTCTTCCTGAGGAATTTTCAGAGGTTCTTCTATTTCCTCTGGTTCTTCCTGATCAGGCTGAACATCTTTAAAGATGTCCTCTAGCTCTGATTCGAGACTCTCAGTCATATTGATCTCTTCCACCAAAGAGTCAATAATATCAGTGCTCATGCAGTCATTTGATGTGTCTGGATGCTGCATAGCTTTGACAGCATTCAACTTGAACTCATCCTCATTGACTCTCAGGGTCACTTCCCCTTTTTGTACATCAATGAGAGTTCATCCAATTGCTAGGAAGGGTCTTCCTAGAATGAGAGTTGCACTCCTGTGCTCCTCCATTTCCAGCACTACAAAGTTAGTTGGAAAGGCGAATGGCCCAACCTTGACAATCATGTCCTCAATTATGCCTGATGGATATTTAATGGAGCCATCAGCAAGTTGGAGACATATCCGGGTTGGTTTGACTTCTTCAGTCAACCCAAGCTTTCTGATAGTGGATGCAGGTATTAGGTTGATACTTGCTCCAAGGTCACATAGGGCTGTCTTGGTACAAGCACCTTCTAATGTGCATGGTATCATAAAGCTTCCTGGATCTTGAAGCTTTTCTGGTAAGCTTTTCAGAATGACTGCACTGCATTCTTCAGTGAGAAATACTTTTTCAGTTTCTCTCCAATCCTTCTTATGACTTAAGATCTCTTTCATGAACTTAGCATAAGAAGATATTTGCTCAAGTGCCTCTGCAAACGGAATCTTTATTTCAAGAGTCCTTAGATAGTCTGCAAAGCGGGTAAATTGTTTATCCTGTTCCGCTTGGCGGAGTTTCTGAGGATAAGGCATCTTGGCTTTGTATTCTTCAACCTTAGTTGCTACAGGTTTATTCCTTACAGAGGTGGTTGAGGAAGCCTTTTTAGAGGGGTTACTATCAGCACTCTCAGGTGTCTGATTCCTCATTGGCGTTTGAACGCCAGGACTGGGTGAGGAATGGGCGTTTAACGCCAACATTTCCCCCCCCCCTTTCTGGCGTTTGAACGCCAGAACTGGGCAAGGAATGGGCGTTTAACGCCAACTTTTCCCCCTGATGAGCGGATAATTTGTATGCTTTTTGGCAATATTTTTAGTATGTTTTTAGTATCTTTTAGTTAGTTTTTAGTATATTTTTATTAGTTTTTAATTAAAATTCACTTTTCTGGACTTTACTATGAGTTTGTGTGTTTTTCTGTGATTTTAGGTATTTTCTGACTGAAATTGAGGGTCCTGAGCAAAAATCTGATCCAGAGACTGAAAAGGACTGCAGATGCTGTTGGATTCTGACCTCCCTGCACTCGAAGTGGATTTTCTGGAGCTACAGAACCCCAATTGGCGCGCTCTCAATGGCATTGGAAAGTAGACATCCGGGGCTTTCCAGCAATAGATAATAGTCCATACTTTGCCCAAGATTTGATGGCCCAAACCTGCGTAGCAATCCGGCCTCAGAAATTCCAGCGTTAAACGCCGGAACTGGCATAAAATTTGGAGTTAAACGCCCAAACTGGCATGAAAGCTGGCGTTTAACTCCAGAAAAGGTCTCTACACGAAATTCCTTCATTGCTCAGCCCAAGCACACACCAAGTGGGCCCGGAAGTGGATTTTTCTGTCATTTACTCATTTATGTAAACCTTAGGACACTAGTTTACTACTTATAGGATCTTTTGACATTGTATCCGTACCTTATGACCTCATAACATTTCTTACACGTTTCTTTCCACAGTATGAGCCTCTAAACCCCATGGTTGGGGGTGAGGAGCTCTGCTGTGTCTTGATGGATTAATGCAATTACTACTGTTTCTTATTCAATCATGCTTGCTTCCATTCTAAGATAACACTTGCCCTTAATTCGGATGAATGTGATGATCCGTGACAATCATTATCATTCTCAACTATGAACATGTGCCTGACAACCACCTCTGTTCTATCTTAGATTAAGTAGTTATCTCTTAGATTCTTTAATCGGGATCTTCGTGGTATAAGCTAGAACTGATGGCGGCATTCAAGAGAATCCGGAAGGTCTAAACCTTGTCTGTGGTATTCTGAGTAGGATTCAATGACTGAATGACTGTGACGTGCTTCAAACTCCTGAGGGCGAGGCGTTAGTGACAGACGCAAAAGAATCACTGGATTCTATTCCAGCCTGATTGAGAACCGACAGATGATTAGCCTATGCTGTGACAGAGCATCAGGGACGTATTTTCACTGAGAGGATGGGAGGTAGCCACTGACAACGGTGAAACCCTACATACAGCTTGCCATGGAAGGAGCCTTGCGTGTTTGATGAAGAAGACAGTAGGAAAGCAGAGATTCGGAAGATGGAGCATCTCCAAAACCCCAGCCTATTCTCCATTACTGCAGTACAAGTAACCAATTCATGTTCTTTTGCTTTTTTTTTACAGTCAATCCTGATAATTTCTGATATCCTGACTAAGACTTACAAGATAACCATAGCTTGCTTCAAGCCGACAATCTCCGTGGGATCGACCCTTGCTCACGCAAGGTATTACTTGGACGACCCAGTGCACTTGCTGGTTAGTTGTGCGGGATTGCAAAAGTGTGATTGCAATTTCGTGCACCAAGTTTTTGGCGCCGTTGCCGGGGATTGTTCGAGTTTGGACAACTGACGGCTTATCTTGTTGCTTAGATTAGGACTGTTTTATTTTTGTTGGTTTAGAGTCTTTTAGTTGAAGTCTAGTTTCATATTTTAAGTTTGGTGTCAATTGCATGCTGTTGTTTTTCTTTTGATTTTCGAATTTTTCTTGTTCTTAGTCCCTTTTTGATTCACAAAAGTTCTAAGTTTGGTGTCCTCTTTGTGTTTTTCCTTTAAAATTTTCGAAAAAAATTAGTGTTTGATTTTCTAAAATTTTAAGTTTGGTGTCTTTTTGTGTTTTTCTCTTTCCTCTTTTTAAGAATCAAATCTTTTTCATAAAAATTTTTCAATCATATCTTCTTAATTGCTGTTTTCAAAATCTTTTTTTTACTAATTGATTCAGTTCTCAATTTGCTTTGATCTCATTTTCCATTTGATTTTCGAATTTTTTATTTTATTTTCCTTTTGTTTTATTTTATTTTATTTTAATTTTTCGGTTATTTCAAAAAAAAAATATAAAAATAAGCAAAATTTATCTCTTTGCAATCATTACCATTTCCCTTTTGTCCATCATGGACTTAAGTGGAATTGATCAGTCCAAGAGGACTCTGGGGTCTTATGCTAACCCCATTACAGCTGCATATGGGAGTAGCATCTGTATACCTCCCATCAAAGCAAGCAGCTTTGAGCTAAATCCTCAACTCATTATCATAGTGCAGCAAAATTGCCAGTATTCCGGTCTTCCACAGGAAGAACCTACTGAGTTTCTGGCACAGTTCTTACAAATTGCTGACACAGTACATGATAAAGAGGTAGATCAGGATGTCTACAGACTATTACTGTTTCCATTTGCTGTAAAAGATCAAGCAAAAAGGTGGTTGAATAACCAACCTACAGCAAGCATAAAGACATGGCAACAGTTATCAGACAAATTCCTGAATCATTTTTACCCTCCTAAGAGGATGACACAGCTAAGGCTGGACATCCAAGGCTTTAAACAAGAGGATAATGAATCCCTTTATAATGCCTGGGAGAGGTATAGAGGTATGCTAAGGAAATGTCCCTCTGAAATGTTTTCAGAGTGGGTACAGTTAGACATTTTCTACTATGGGCTTACAGAAAAAGCTCAAATGTCTTTAGACCACTCAGCTGGTGGATCTATACACATGAGGAAGACAATTGAAGAAGCTCAACAGCTTATAGACACTGTTGCTAGAAACCAATACTTATATTCTAGCAATGAGTTCGTCCCAAAGGAGGAGGTCATGGCATTAGTCACTGATCCTAATCCTCAAGAACAGATGAATGAGCTTAATCAACAATTGCTCCTGATGACTGAACAGTTAGCAGAATTTAAAGAAATGCTCCATGATACTAAGGTTGCTAACAAGAGCATAGAACTGCAGTTGAACCAAGCAAAACAGCAAATATCTAAACAAATAACAGAAGAATGTCAAGCAGTTCAACTGAGGAGTGGGAAGACACTGAATAACACTGCTCAAAAGAGCAAAAAGCCAAACAAGGAACAAATGACAGAGGATGACCAAATCACTGCTCAAAATCCCTCTGAGGACAGTAAGAGCCCAGAGAGGAACGTTATTGGCGTTCAAACGCCAGAAAGGGAAGGAAAGCTGGCGTTAAACGCCCATTCCTTGCCCAGTTCTGGCGTTCAAACGCCAGAAAAGGGGGAAAAGCTGGCGTTAAACGCCCATTTTTCACCCATTCCTGGCGTTCAAACGCCAAGGGAAAATCAGACACCTGAGAGTGCTGACAGTAATCCCTCTAACAAGGCTTCTTCAACCACTTCTGTAAGGAATAAACCTGCAGCATCTAAGGTTGAAGAATATCAAGCCAAGATGCCTTATCCTCAGAAACTCCGCAAATCGGAACAGGATAAGCAATTTGCCCACTTTGCAGACTATTTAAGAACTCTTGAAATAAAGATTCCGTTTGCAGAGGCACTTGAGCAAATACCTTCTTATGCTAAGTTCATGAAAGAGATCTTAAGTCATAAGAAGGATTGGAGAGAAACTGAAAAAGTGTTCCTCACTGAAGAATGCAGTGCAGTCATTCTAAAAAGCTTACCAGAAAAGCTTCAAGATCCTGGAAGCTTTCTGATACCATGCACATTAGAAGGCACTTGCACCAAGACAGCTTTATGTGATCTTGGAGCAAGCATCAATCTAATACCTGCATCCACTATCAGAAAGCTTGGGTTGATTGGAGAAGTCAAACCAACCAGGATATGCCTCCAACTTGCTGATGGCTCCATTAAACACCCATCAGGCATAATAGAGGACATGATTGTCAAGGTTGGGCCATTTGCCTTCCCAACTGACTTTGTGGTGCTGGAAATGGAGGAGCACAATAGTGCAACTCTCATTCTAGGAAGACCTTTCCTAGCAACTGGACGAACTCTCATTGATGTACAAAAAGGGGAAGTAACCTTGAGAGTCAATGAGGATGAGTTCAAGTTGAATACTGTGAAAGCTATGCAGCATCCAGACACACCAGATGACTGCATAGGCATTGACATTATTGACTCTCTGGTAGAAGAGATCAATATGGCTGAAAGCCTAGAATCAGAGCTTGAGGACATCTTCAAAGATGCTCAACCTGATCAAGAAGAACTAGAGGAAGTAAGGGAATTTTCGAAAATTCCTCAGGAGGAGGATAAACTTCCCAAACCTGAACTCAAACCTCTACCACCATCCCTGAAATATGCATTTCTGGGAGAGGGTGACACTTTTCCAGTGATTATAAGCTCTGCTTTAAATCCACAGGAAGAGGAAGCACTGATTAAAGTGCTAAGGACACACAAGACAGCTCTTGGGTGGTCCATAAGTGATCTTAAGGGCATTAGCCCAGCTAGATGCATGCACAAAATCCTATTGGAGGATAATGCCAAACCAGTGGTTCAACCACAGAGGAGGCTAAATCCTGCCATGAAGGAGGTGGTGCAGAAAGAGGTCACTAAACTACTGGAGGCTGGGATTATTTATCCTATTTCTGATAGCCCCTGGGTGAGCCCTGTCCAAGTTGTTCCCAAAAAGGGAGGCATGACAGTGGTTCATAATGAAAAAAATTAACTGGTTCCTACAAGAACAGTCACAGGGTGGCGCATGTGTATTGACTACAGAAGGCTCAATATAGCCACCAGAAAGGATCATTTTCCTTTACCATTCATAGACCAAATGCTAGAAAGACTAGCTGGTCATGATTACTACTGCTTTTTGGATGGCTATTCAGGCTACAACCAAATTGCAGTAGATCCCCAGGACCAAGAGAAGACAGCATTCACTTGCCCTTCTGGCGTGTTTGCCTACAGAAGGATGCCTTTTGGTCTGTGCAATGCACCTGCAACCTTTCAGAGGTGCATGCTCTCTATCTTCTCAGATATGGTAGAGAAATTTCTGGAAGTCTTCATGGATGACTTTTCAGTATATGGAGACTCATTTAGCTCCTGTCTTAACCACCTATCACTTGTCCTGAAAAGATGCCAAGAGACTAACCTGGTTTTAAACTGGGAGAAATGTCACTTTATGGTGACTGAAGGAATTGTCCTTGGGCACAAAATTTCAAGCAGGGGAATAGAGGTGGATAAGGCAAAGGTAGAGGTAATTGAAAAATTACCACCACCTGCCAATGTTAAGGCAATCAGAAGCTTTCTGGGGCATGCAGGATTTTATAGAAGGTTTATAAAGGATTTTTCGAAAATTGCAAAGCCTTTGAGTAACCTGTTAGCTGCTGACACACCATTTGTGTTTGACACACAGTGTCTGCAGGCATTTGAGACCCTGAAAGCTAAGCTGGTCACAGCACCAGTCATCTCTGCACCAGATTGGGTATTACCATTTGAATTAATGTGTGATGCCAGTGATCATGCCATTGGCGCAGTGTTGGGACAGAGGCATAACAAGCTCTTGCACGTCATTTATTATGCCAGCCGTGTTCTAAATGACGCACAAAAGAACTACACAACCACAGAGAAAGAGTTACTTGCAGTGGTTTACGCCATTGACAAGTTTAGATCCTACCTAGTGGGATCAAAGGTGATTGTGTACACTGACCATGCTGCTCTTAAATACTTACTCACAAAGCAGGATTCAAAACCCAGGCTTATCAGATGGGTGTTGCTTCTGCAAGAGTTTGATATAGAAATAAGAGACAGAAAAGGGACAGAGAATCAAGTAGCTGATCATCTGTCCCGAATAGAACCAGTAGCTGGGGCGTCCCTCCCTTCTACTGAGATCTCTGAGACTTTCCCAGATGAGCAACTCTTTGCCATTCAGGAAGCTCCATGGTTTGCAGATATTGCAAATTATAAAGCTGTGAGGTTCATACCCAAAGAGTACAGTTATGTGCAGAGAAAGAAACTAATTTCAGATGCCAAGTACTACCTTTGGGATGAACCATATCTCTTTAAGAGATGTGCTGACGGAGTGATCCGCAGGTGTGTACCCAGAGAAGAAGCACAAAGGATCCTATGGCACTGCCATGGATCACAGTATGGGGGACATTTTGGAAGTGAGCGAACAGCCACTAAAGTTCTCCAGTGCGGCTTCTACTGGCCTACTCTCTATAAAGATTCCCGAGAGTTTGTGCGTAACTGTGACAGTTGCCAAAGAGCTGGTAACCTGCCTCACGGATATGCCATGCCTCAACAAGGGATATTAGAGATAGAATTGTTTGATGTATGGGGAATTGATTTCATGGGACCATTCCCACCATCATACTCAAACACTTACATTCTGGTGGCAGTGGACTATGTATCTAAGTGGGTAGAAGCAATTGCTACACCCACTAATGATACCAAAACCGTACTGAAATTCCTCCAGAAAAATATTTTCAGCAGGTTTGGCGTCCCCAGAGTGCTAATCAGTGATGGGGGCACTCATTTCTGCAATAAACAGCTATACTCTGCTATGGTTAGATATGGAATCAGCCATAAAGTGGCAACTCCGTATCATCCACAGACAAATGGGCAAGCTGAAGTCTCTAACAGAGAGCTAAAAAGAATCCTAGAACGGACTGTAATGGCCCGAAGAAAGGATTGGGCAAAGAGCTTGGATGATGCTCTGTGGGCATATAGAACAGCATTCAAGACTCCTATAGGAACCTCCCCATACCAACTAGTGTATGGGAAGGCCTGTCATTTGCCTGTGGAACTGGAACATAAAGCCTACTGGGCAACCAGATTCCTAAACATGGATGCACAATTAGCTGGTGAGAAAAGACTGCTCCAGCTAAATGAGCTAGAGGAGTTCAGACTCAATGCCTTTGAAAATGCAAAAATTTATAAGAAAAAGGCAAAGAAGTGGCATGACAAGAGATTGTCAACCAGAGTCTTTGAGCCAGGACAAAAGGTTCTACTCTTTAACTCTAGGCTCAAATTGTTTCCAGGAAAACTCAAATCCCGGTGGAGGGGTCCGTATGTGATTACAGGAGTCTCACCATATGGGTATGTTGAGCTTCAGGATATTGATTCTGACAAAAAGTTCATTGTTAATGGACAGAGAATCAAGCACTATCTTGAAGGAAATTTTGAGCAGGAGTGCTCAAAACTGAGACTTGAGTGATCCTCAGTGAAAGTCCAGCTAAAGACAGTAAAGAAGCGCTTGCTGGGAGGCAACCCAGTCATTAGAAGGTTGTATGAATTGTTCTTACAGAGGCAAGTATCAAAAATGAAGGAATTCACAGAGTTACAGAAGGATTCAGCTCAAAAAGCAGAGAAAATGAGCTTACTGGCAAAAAAATGCCAATAAGGGGCATTTTGGGCGTTAAACGCCAGAATGGGCACCATTCTGGGCGTTTAACGCCAGTAATGGTACCATTTTGGGCGTTAAACGCCAGAATGGGCACCATTCTGGGCGTTTAACGCCAGGTGTGCAGCATCCTGGGCGTTTTGGAAAAACGCCCAGTGACAAAGGATTTCTGGCGTTTAACGCCAGCCAGGGCACCTGGCTGGGCGTTAAACGCCCAAAAGGGGCATAAAATGGGCGTTAAACGCCAGAATGGGTGCCATTCTGGGCGTTTAACGCCAGAAAGGTGGGGGGACCACATTTTTGTTTTCAACTCAATTTTTTTTCAAACTTTCCTCTTTTTAACCATACTCTTCTACATAAATGCACTTCAACCTTCCATCATTCACTTTCAAATCTTCACAAATCAAAACCATTCTTCAAATCTATTTCAAATTAATCCCAAATCTTCTTCAAAAACTCACCCTTTTCTCAATTTCTTTTCATATCTTCTCAAATCTCCCTTCAAATTTCTCTTTTTTCGAAAACTCCCCTCCCCACCTTATAAATACACGTTTGTTCCCCTCTTCCAACCACACCATTCGAATTTCCTCTTCCTCCCCCTCTCTTCTCTCTTTTATTTTGCTTGAGGACAAGCAAACCTCTAAGTTTGGTGTGCTTTTCCGTGATCACTAAGCCAAGATTCATTAATATCATGGCTCCCAAGGGAAAACAAACCAATTTAAGAGGCAAGAAAGAGAATAATCCAAAGAATCTTTGGAATCAAGAGAAGTTCTTAACTAAAGAACATGAAGACCACTATCACAAAATAATGGGTCTGAGGTCAGTGATCCCGGAAGTTAAATTTGATCTGAAAGAAGATGAATATCCGGGGATCCAAGAGCAAATTCGAAACAGAGGATGGGAAGTTCTAACCAATCCTGAGACAAAGGTTGGAAGGAACATGGTTCAGGAATTCTACTCAAATCTGTGGCTAACAGATAAGCAGAGAATGACTGGAACCGCTTACCATACCTACAGAACTATGGTCAGAAGGAAAGTTATGTACTTTCATCTGGACAAAATAAGAGAAATCTTCAAGTTACCTCAACTGCAAGATGATCCTGACTCCTTTAATAGGAGGATGGTGAGAGCAGATAAAGGGTTGGATCAAGTTCTAGAGGACATATGCCTCCCTGGGACTAAGTGGATAACCAATTCAAAGGGTGTCCCAAACCAACTCAAGAGGGGAGACCTCAAGCCAATTGCAAGAGATTGGCTAGATTTTATTGGGCGTTCCATATTGCCCACTAGCAACCGTTCTGAGGTCACCATCAAGAGGGCAGTGATGATTCATTGCATTATGCTTGGAAAAGAGGTGGAGGTCCATCATATGATTGCTTGTGAGATTTACACAATTGCAAACAAAAATTCCACTGAAGCTAAACTGGCTTACCCAAGCTTGATTTCCTTGCTCTGTAAAGAGGCTGGGGTAAAGATGGGAGTAGATGAGTTCATACCCATTGAACACCCAATCACCAAGAAGTCAATGGAAGGACAAGTGCAAGACAACTCCATCAAGAGGAGGGCGCAGGAATTCCTCCCTGAATTCCCAAGAATTGACTACTGGTCCAGCCTAGAAGCATCTATCACCAAGTTGCAAGAGACTATGGAGCAACTGAAGGAAGAACAGCAGAATCAGAACTGCATGCTCTGCAAATTGCTGAAGGAACAAGAGAAGCAGGGGCGTGAAATCCAAGAGATGAAACGCCAAAAGTTCTCCTCTCAAGCTGAGGGAGCATCCACTTCTCAAAATCAAGGTTGTTGAGTCCTAACTCTGTGAAAACCTCTATCTTTAGGAGCCTATTTTTGCGTTTTCTTTGATTTCTATTTTTATTTTAGTCTCATCTTATATCTATATTTGAGTCTTGTTCTTAATTCATAATTAATAAAATTTAAGTTTATGCCTTAAAGCTATGAATGTCCTATGAATCCATCACCTCTCTTAAAAGAAAAAATGCTTTAATCACAAAAGAACAAGAAGTACAGGATTTCGAAATTTATCTCTGAAACTAGTTGAATTAGTTTGATGTGGTGACAATACTTTTTGTTTTCTGAATGAATGCTTGAACAGTGCATATGTCTTTTGAATTTGTTGTTTTAAGAATGTTAAAATTGTTGGCTCTTGAAAGAATGAGGAGAAAGAGAACTGTTATTGAGGATCTGAAAAATCATCAAATTGATTCTTGAAGCAAGAAAAAGCAGTGAATTCAAAAAAAAAATTTCGAAAAAAAAGAGAGGAGAAGAAAAGAAAAAGAAAGAAATAAAGTGGTGATCCAAAGCAATAAGAGTGTGCTTAAGAACCCTGGACACCTCTAATTGGGGACTTTAGCAAAGCTGAGTCACAATCTAAAAAGGTTCACCCAATTATGTGTCTGTGGCATGTATGTATCCGGTGGTAATACTGGAAGACAGAGTGCTTTGGGCCACAGCCAAGACTCATACATTAGCTATGTTCAAGAATCAAAATACTTAACTAGGAGAATCAATAACAATATCTGAGTTCTGAGTTCTTATAGATGCCAATCATTCTGAACTTCAAAGGATAGAGTGAGATGCCAAAACTGTTCGGAGGCAAAAAGCTACTAGTCCCGCTCATCTAATTGGAGCTATGTTTCTTTGATATTTTGGAGTCTATAGTATATTCTCTTCTTTTTATCCTATTTTGATTTTCAGTTGCTTGGGGACAAGCAACAATTTAAGTTTGGTGTTGTGATGAGCGGATAATTTGTATGCTTTTTGGCAATGTTTTTAGTATGTTTTTAGTATCTTTTAGTTAGTTTTTAGTATATTTTTATTAGTTTTTAATTAAAATTCACTTTTCTGGACTTTACTATGAGTTTTTGTGTTTTTCTGTGATTTCAGGTATTTTCTGACTGAAATTGAGGGTCCTGAGCAAAAATCTGATCCAGAGACTGAAAAGGACTGCAGATGCTGTTGGATTCTGACCTCCCTGCACTCGAAGTGGATTTTCTGGAGCTACAGAAGCCCAATTGGCGCGATCTCAACGGCATTGGAAAGTAGACATCCTGGGCTTTCCAGCAATATATAATAGTCCATACTTTGCCCAAGATTTGATGGTCCAAACCTGCGTAGCAATCCGGCCTCAGAAATTCCAGCGTTAAACGCCGGAACTGGCATAAAATTTGGAGTTAAACGCCCAAACTGGCATGAAAGCTGGCGTTTAACTCCAGAAAAGGTCTCTACACGAAATTCCTTCATTGCTCAGCCCAAGCACACACCAAGTGGGCCCGGAAGTGGATTTTTCTGTCATTTACTCATTTCTGTAAACCTTAGGACACTAGTTTACTACTTATAGGATCTTTTGACATTGTATCCGTACCTTATGACCTCATAACATTTCTTACACGTTTCTTTCCACAGTATGAGCCTCTAAACCCCATGGTTGGGGGTGAGGAGCTCTGCTGTGTCTTGATGGATTAATGCAATTACTACTGTTTCTTATTCAATCATGCTTGCTTCCATTCTAAGATAACACTTGCCCTTAATTCGGATGAATGTGATGATCCGTGACAATCATTATCATTCTCAACTATGAACATGTGCCTGACAACCACCTCTGTTCTATCTTAGATTAAGTAGTTATCTCTTAGATTCTTTAATCGGGATCTTCGTGGTATAAGCTAGAACTGATGGCGGCATTCAAGAGAATCCGGAAGGTCTAAACCTTGTCTGTGGTATTCTGAGTAGGATTCAATGACTGAATGACTGTGACGTGCTTCAAACTCCTGAGGGCGGGGCGTTAGTGACAGACGCAAAAGAATCACTGGATTCTATTCCAGCCTGATTGAGAACCGACAGATGATTAGCCTATGCTGTGACAGAGCATCAGGGACGTATTTTCACTGAGAGGATGGGAGGTAGCCACTGACAACGGTGAAACCCTACATACAGCTTGCCATGGAAGGAGCCTTGCGTGTTTGATGAAGAAGACAGTAGGAAAGCAGAGATTCGGAAGATGGAGCATCTCCAAAACCCCAGCCTATTCTCCATTACTGCAGTACAAGTAACCAATTCATGTTCTTTTGCTTTTTTTTACAGTCAATCCTGATAATTTCTGATATCCTGACTAAGACTTACAAGATAACCATAGCTTGCTTCAAGCCGACAATCTCCGTGGGATCGACCCTTGCTCACGCAAGGTATTACTTGGACGACCCAGTGCACTTGCTGGTTAGTTGTGCGGGATTGCAAAAGTGTGATTGCAATTTCGTGCACCACCCCCCTTTCTGGTGTTTGAACGCCAGAACTGGGCAAGGAATGGGCGTTTAACGCCAATTTTTCCCCCCTTTCAGGCGTTTGAACGCCAGGAGTATTCCTCTCTGGGCTCTTACTGTCCTCAGAGGAATTTTGGACAGTGGTTTGGTTATCCTCTGTCAGTTGTTCCTTTCTTGGCTTTTTGCCACTTTGAGCAGTGTTATTCAATGTCTTCCCACTCCTCAATTGAACTGCTTGGCATTCTTCTGTTATCTGTTTAGATAACTACTGTTTTGTCTGATTCAACTGTGATTCTATGTTCTTGTTAGCAATTTTAGTTTCTTGGAGGATCTCTTTAAATTCTGCTAACTGTTTTGTCATCAGGAGTAATTGCTGATTAAGCTCAACAATCTATTCTTGAGGATTAGGATCAGTAGCTACTGCCATAGCTTCTTCTTTTGTAGAGGACTCATTGCTTGAGTATAGATGTTGATTTCTAGCAACCGTATCTATGAGCTCTTGAGCCTCTTCAATCGTCTTCCTCATATGTATAGATCCATCAGCTGAGTGGTCTAGAGACATCTGAGCTTTTTCTGTAAGCCCATAGTAGAAGATGTCTAACTGTACCCACTCTGAAAATATTTCAGAGGGGCATTTCCTTAGCATACCTCTGTACCTCTCCCAGGCATTATAAAGGGATTCATGATCCTCTTGTTTAAAGCCTTGGATGTCCAGTCTCAGCTGTGTCATCCTTTTTGGAGGGTAAAATTGATTCAGGAATTTGTCTGATAACTGTCTCCATGTTTTTATACTTGCTGTGGGTTGGTTATTCAACCACCTTTTAGCTTGATCTTTTACAGCAAATGGAAACAGTAATAATCTGTAGACATCCTGATCCACCTCTTTATCACGTACTGTGTCAGCAATTTATAAGAACTGTGCCAGAAACTCAGTAGGTTCTTCCTGTGGAAGACCAGAATACTAGCAATTTTACTACACCATGATAATGAGTTGAGGATTTAGCTCAAAGCTGCTTGCTTTAATGGGAGGTATACATATGCTACTCCCATATGCAGCTGTAATGGGGTTAGCATATGACCCCAGAGTCCTTCTGGACTGCTCAATTCCACTTAGGTCCATGATGGAGAAAGGGAAATGATATGGATCACAAGTAAAGTATAAAATTTTTTTTATTAGGAATGACCGAAAATAATAAAATAAAATAGAAAAGAAAATAAAATAAAATTTCGAAAACTAAAAGAAAATAAAATCAAAGTAAATTGAAAACTAGATTAATTAATTAAAAAGATTTTGGAATTAGCAATTAAAAAGGTATGATTGAAAATTACTTTGAAAAAGATATGATTGAAAAGATATGATTTTGAAGATTAATGCAAAATTTCGAAGATTTAAAGGAAAATACAAAGAAGACACCAAACTTAGAAATTTTTAGAAAATCATACACAAATTTTCGAAAACCTAAAGGAAAACACAAAGAAGACACCAAACTTAGAATTTTTAAAGATCAAGAAAGGACTAAGAACATGCAAATTCGAAAAAAAAAAAACATAAAAGAAAACAAAAGCATGCAATTGACACCAAACTTAAAATATGAAACTAAACTCAAATAAAAGACTCTAAACCAACAAAAATAAAACAGTCCTAATCTAAGCAACAAGATAAACCGTCAGTTGTCCAAACTCGAACAATCCCCGGCAACGGCGCCAAAAACTTGGTGCACGAAATTGCAATCACACTTTTGCAATTCCGCACAACTAACCAGCAAGTGCACTAGGTCGTCCAAGTAAAACCTTACGTGAGTAAGGGTCGATCCCACGGAGATTGTCGGCTTGAAGCAAGCTATGGTTATCTTGTAACTCTTAGTTAGGAGATCAATAATTCTCAGGTTTAATTGTGAAAAGTAGAAGAACATGAAATAAATACTTGTTTTGCAGTAATGGAGAACTGGTTGAGGTTTTGGAGATGCTCTATCTTCTGAATCTCTGCTTTCCTACTGTCTTCTTCTTCATACACGCAAGGCTCCTTCCATGGCAAGCTGTATGTAGGGTTTCACCGTTGTCAATGGCTACCTCCCATCCTCTCGGTGAAAATGTTCAACGCGCTCTGTCACAGCACGACTATTTATCTGTCAGTTCTCGATCATGTCGGAATAGAATCCAGTGATTCTTTTGCGTCTGTCACTAACGCCCCACAATCGCGAGTTTGAAGCTCGTCACAGTCATTCAATCCCTGAATCCTACTCAGAATACCACAGACAAGGTTTAGACCTTCCGGATCCTCAAGAATGGCCGCCAATATATTCTAGCTTATACCACGAAGATTCTGGCTAAAGAATCCAAGAGATATCCACTCAATCTAAAGTAAAACGGAGGTGGTTGTCAGGCACACGTTCATAGGTGAGAATGATGATGAGTGTCATGGATCATCACATTCATCAAGTTGAGGAGCAAGTGATATCTTAGAATGGAAACAAGCGTGTTTGAATGAAAAACAGTAGTAATTGCATTAATCCATCAAGACACAGCAGAACTCCTCACCCCCGACCACGGGGTTTAGAGACTCATGCCGTAGAAGGTACAATATGAAACATGTAAAGTGTCATGAGGTAAAGATACAATGTCAAAAGGTCCTATTAATAGTGAACTAGTAACCTAGGATATACAGAAATGAGTAAATGACGTAAAAATCTACTTCCGGGGTCCACTTGGTGTGTGCTTGGGCTGAGCATTGAAGCTTTTATGTGTAGAGACTTTTTCTGGAGTTAAACGCCAGCTTTTGTGCCAGTTTGGGCGTTTAACTCCAACTTTTGTGCCAGTTCCGGCGTTAAACGCTGGGAATTCTGAAGCTGATTTGCAACGCCGGTTTGGGCCATCAAATATCAGGCAAAAGTATGGACTATTATACATTTCTGGAAAGCCCAGGATGTCTATTTTCCAATGCAATTGAGAGCGCGCCAATTGGGCTTCTGTAGCTGTAGAAAATCTGCTTCGAGTGCAGGAAGGTCAGAATCCAACAGCATCTGCAGTCCTTTTTCAGCCTCTGAATCAGATTTTTGCTCAGGTCCCTCAATTTCAGCCAGAAATTATCTGAAATTACAGAAAAACACACAAACTCATAGTAAAGTCCAGAAAAGTGAATTTTAACTAAAAACTAATAAAAATATAATAAAAAAGTAACTAAAACATACTAAAAATAATGCCAAAAAGCGTATAAATTATCCGCTCATCAAGGGCCACGGCCAAGACTCATAAAATTAGCTGTGTTCAAGAATCAACATACTTAACTAGGAAAATTAATAACACTATCTGAACTCTAAATTCCCATAGATGCCAATCATTCTAAACTTCAAAGGATAAAGTGAGATGCCAAAACTGTTCAGAAGCAAAAAGCTACAAGTCCCGCTCATTTAGTTAGAACTAATATTCATTGATATTTTGAGATTTATAGTATATTCTCTTCTTTTTATCCTATTTGATTTTTAGTTGCTTGGTGACAAGCAACAATTTAAGTTTGGTGTTGTGATGAGCGAATAATTTATACGCCTTTTGGCATTATTTTTAGGTAGTTTTTAGTAGAATCTAGCTACTTTTAGGGATGTTTTTATCAGTTTTTATGCAAAATTCACATTTCTGGACTTTACTATGAGTTTGTGTGTTTTTCTGTGATTTCAGATATTTCTGGCTGAAATTGAGGGACCTGTGCAAAAATCTGATTCAGGCTGAAGAAGGACTGCTGATGCTGTTGGATTCTGACCTCCCTGCACTCGAAATGGATTTTCTGGAGCTACAAAACTCCAAATAGTGCGCTTTTAACTGCGTTGGAAAGTCGACATACAAGGCTTTCCAAAAATATATAATAGTTCACACTTTATTCGAGTTAAGATGACGCAAACTGGCGTTCAATGCCAGTTCCATACTGTATTCTGGAGTAAAACGCCAGAAACACGTCACAAACCAGAGTTAAACGCCAAAAACACGTTACAACTTGGCGTTTAACCCCAAAGGAAGCCTCTGCACATGTAAAGCTCAAGCTCAGCCCAAGCACACACCAAAGTGGACCCCGGAAGTGGATTTCTACACTTAGACTTATTTCTGTAAACCCTACTGGCTAGTTTAGTATAAATAGAACTTTTTTACTATTGTACTGGTGTCAGTTTTTTGACCACATCTCTGGATTGTATTTTGATCCTTTGATCGCATTTTGGGGGCTGGCAATTCGGCCCTGCCTGGACCATCACTTATGTATTTTCAACGATGGGTTTCTACACACCATAGATTAAGGGTGTGGAGCTCTGCTGTACCTCGAGTATTAATGCAATTACTACTATTTTCTATTCTATTCATGCTTATTCTTATTCTAAGATATTTGCTGCACTTCAACATGATGAACATGATGATCCGTGACACTCATCATCATTCTCACCTATGAATGCGTGATTGACAACCACTTCCGTTCTACCTTAGAACGAGCGTGTATCTCTTAGATTCCTTAATTAGGATCTTCGTGGTATAAGCTAGAACCCTTTGGAGGCCATTCTTGAGAATCCGAAAAGTCTAAACCTTGTCTGTGGTATTCCGAGTAGGATTCAGGGATTGAATGACTGTGACGAGCTTCAAACTCGCGATTGTTGGGCGTAGTGATAGACGCAAAATAATCAATGGATTCTATTCCGACATGATCGAGAACCAATAGATGATTAGCCGTGCTGTGATAAGAGCATTTGTACCATTTTTACTGAGAGGATGGAAAGTAGCCATTAACAACGGTGATGCCCTACATACAGCTTGCCATGGAAAGGAGTATGAAGGATTGGATGAAAGCAGTAGGCAAGTAGAGATTCATAAGGGAAAAGCATCTCCATACACTTATCTGAAAGTCTCATCAATAAATTACATAAGTATCTCTATCTTTATTTTATGCTTTATTTATTATTATTTTCGAAACCTTTATAACCATTTGAATTCACCTGACTGAGATTTACAAGATGACCATAGCTTGCTTCAAGCCGACAATCTCCGTGGGATCGACCCTTTCTCACGTAAGGTTTATTACTTGGACGACCCAGTGCACTTGCTGGTTAGTTGTGCCAAGTTGTGAAAAAGAGTTGAGATTACAATTGTGCGTACCAAATTGTTGGCGCCATTGAGATCACAATTTCATGCACCAGTAGGTTATAAGGAATCACTACTACAGGCCAACAAGAGTACACATTACCAAAATTAGAATTTGGTTGTAAACTTGTCGGAGCACAAAGCTAATCTAACGTTTCTAGGCTCACTCGCAAATGTAGGGTGGACCCGATCAAAGTGTTTCCAAGCATCGCCATATGACGGGTTCCTTATAAAACCATAATCTCTCTTGTTGTTACTATGCTAAGTCATGTGAGGGTTCGAATTCATTGATGCATACAATCATTTTAGCCTAGGGATTAAGGGTAAGTAATGCATCCATTTATTTAGAATTCTCTTTAACCACCGTTCCAATCCATGCTTTCTCGATTTGAAACCTCGGTGCCTCACAAAATCTACAAGTAGTTAGATCTACATCCCTCTTGCAATACAACAAACAACAATTTAAACAACAATCAATTTTTGCTTAATTTAGACCCAACTTCGAAACTGACTTTTTTGCTTCGTAGTGGCTCCAGGGGATGCCACTAGTCTCGGTAGATACTAATTTGTTGCAAAGGGTAGCCCACTTATCAAAAGACTCTTGGGTGTAATTTGACTTAGACTTAATACTCATCATTCTAACACATGCAAACAATCTCGGATGAACAGACCCTTCATATAAGGGTTTTGCAGCATATTCTAACAAATGATAAAGCTCTTTGCCTCCAGGTTAGGCTCTTGTTTAGCATCTTCCATATCAGTAACACCTATTGCATCAAACATCATCTCGTCGTATCTCTCTTGGTTACCCTCCCAATTTATTTCTATATTTAGTTCTCTAACTACGCGAACCTTCATTGATCGACTGCCAGACCTATTGAAATTTAAGGCAGACTGGTTAATTCCCTGCTCATCCACTTCTTCGTGTTTTGTCCACATCCAATACCCATCCTTGAATCCATTATAGTGGAGGCAAAGTGTTATATCCGAAGGTCCTAACCACTTAGTCAGTCGACACTTATAGCACGAACAAATAGATTACCCTTGAGACCTAAACGGTTTCATGTTGAAGATATATACAACAAATGCATGGACCCCCTCAAAGAATTTAAGTTTTAAACTGCTGTCCATTGTTATCCCTATCATACATTCACATACGATGACTTGGAATCATCTTGCAACAAATACCCTAGAATTTAATCAACAACACAACTTATTAAAATTTATAGAAAATTCTCAGGGTGTCTCCTATAATTAGAATCTCCCACCAGATCTGGATTATCATTTTCTCACAAACCAAACATGTTTTAAACAATTTAAATGAAATTTTGACAAAATTTTTCCTTAATCTGGAGACATCCACCAATAAATTTAATAGCTTTCACAGGCATAAATAAGAATAAACATGCATTCAATAATACATCAAATTCTAACTATTCTAATGTGCAACCCCTTATAACTCCATAATTTTCCAGTAAATAAGGATTTCAAAAAGGCGCCTCTATGCGACCTTTTCCCACTTTTGTCCTTAAATGCTATCCTAGAAAAAGTAAGTCTGGCATAAAATTTAAACAATTGATTATATTTAGAGATAGAATACCAACCTAAAACACGGATTCATAAACTATGGAAGAAGCGAACTTTAATTGATCTCAGACAAAATAGCATCGTTCTAATAAAAAATACTTATTAAGCAAATCAATAATCATTATACAAAAATAAATAGTCTTCTAATAGCTCAAGCACTCTTAATGTATTAATTACTATTTACATTCAATTATTATAACAAATTTTAACCATAAACTTTAAACCACTAATTTAATCAATAATTTAATAAAATACCTAACAAAATTCTAAAATAAAAAAATCTAAAAAATAAAAAATTATACCAAAATTACCTCTGATGGTGACTACAGGATGGTGGAAGCAAGGCGGTGATAAGAGGCAGTATCGATGGCGACAACATGACCTCCACTGATGGCCACGAACACCAATAGCGGCGGCGGGGGTGACAATGATGCCTAGGCATCTTTAGTTATTTTTGAGTTTCTTTTTAATTAGTTTTCTTATATTTAAATCAAAGTTGTTATGTCTTTAGAATAGTTTTGATAACTAACCATATGTTTGGAGTTGTGTTAGAATCAGGATACAATTAAGCAAATCAGAAAGAAATTTAGAAGAAAACACAAGTGTACTTAAAGAGAAGATGGTGCCAAGCTCAAGAAAGCTAAGCCCAGTGCCTAGACTCCAAGTTGGGCGCCCAAAATCCAGAGCCTAGTTCCAAGGACTGGTGCCCCAGTGCCCTATCCCTAGACCCAGCGCCAAATTTGGGTACCCAACTCCTCCATTCTAAGCCCAAAGCGCCTTAGTGCCTGGGAGAAGGCAAAGTGGCTAGTGCTCAACTCTACCAAAATCACAAGTACTGAGCGCCGAAACATCAAGCCTAGCACCAAGTACTAAGTCAACTCCCAGGAAGCATCAATTTAACTCAAAAGATTCAAGATTTAAAAGATTAGTTAGTAACAATCTCTTCTAGAAAGATAAGATTTGGTTATTAGGATTTAGATTAGATTATATTTGAATTTGAATAGGTTGTTGGTGCACGAAATTGTGATTCATTCTTTTCTAACTCGAAACAATCCCCGGTAATGGCTCCAAAAACTTGGTGCTCAATATCACGGTGTCTAAAATTCAATTCACAACTCCGCACAACTAACCAGCAAGTGTACTGGGTCGTCCAAGTAATACCTTACGTGAGTAAGGGTCGATCCCACGGAGATTATTGGTATGAAGCAAGCTATGGTCATCTTGTAAATCCCAGTTAAGTGGACTCATAAAGTCAAATGTGATTAGATTGGATAAATAAAGATAAATAAAATAAAAAGGGATAGAAATACTTATGTAAATCAATAGTGGGAATTTCAGATAGG
Organism: Arachis stenosperma; assembly: GCF_014773155.1. NCBI lineage: Eukaryota > Viridiplantae > Streptophyta > Magnoliopsida > Fabales > Fabaceae > Arachis > Arachis stenosperma. The sequence continues at coordinate 58,032,072 of NC_080379.1, forward strand.
CATATGGAGATGATGTACTCCTCTTGGATCTTTACTTTCTTATTACATTCATCCAATCCTTCTTACTCCTTTCCATGGCAAGCTGTATGTAGGGCATCACCGTTGTCAATGGCTACATCCCATCCTCTCAGTGAAAATGTTCCTATGCTCTGTCACAGCACGGCAAATCATCTGTCGGTTCTCAATCAGGTTGGAATAGAATCCCTTGATTCTTTTGCGTTTGTCATCACGCCCAGCCTTCAGGAGTTTGAAGCTCGTCACAGTCATTCAATCCCAGAATCCTACTCGGAATACCATAGACAAGGTTTAGACTTTCCGGATCCTCATGAAAGCCGCCATCTATCTAGCTTATACCACGAAGATTCTGTTGGGGAATCTAAGAGATATGCGCCCGGCCTAAGGTAGAACGGAAGTGGTTGTCAATCACGCGCGTTCATAGGTGAGAATGATGATGAGTGTCACAGATCATCACATTCATCAAAGTGTTGTGTAACGTATATCTTGGAATAAGAATAAAAGAGAATTGAATAGAAAGTAATAATAATTGTATTGAAACTTGAGGTACAGCAGAGCTCCACACCCTTAATTTATGGTGTGCAGAAACTCCACCATTGAAAATACATAAGTGAAAGCTTCAGGCATGGCCGAATGGCCAGCCCCCATGATCTGAGAACTAATCGTCCCAAGATGTCTAATACACTAGTAAAAAGTTCTATTTATAATAAACTAGCTCCTAGGGTTTACAAGAGTAAGTAATTGATGCATAAATCCACTTCCGGGGCCCACTTGGTGTATGTTTGGGCTGATCTTGATCTATCCACGAGCTGAGGCTTTTCTTGGAGTTGAACTCCAAGTTATGACGTGTTTTGGGCGTTCAACTCCGGATCATGACGTTTTTCTGGCGTTTAACTCCAGACAGCAGCATGTACTTGGCGTTCAACGCCAAGTTACGTCATCAATTTCCAAATAAAGTATGGACTATTATATATTGCTGGAAAGCTCTGGATGTCTACTTTCCAACGCTGTTGAGATTGCGCCCTTTGGAGTTCTTTAGCTCCAGAAAATCCATTTTGAGTGCAGGGAGGTCAGAATCCAACAGCATCAGCAGTCCTTTTGTCAGCCTTTTTCAGAGTTTTGCTCAAGTCCCTCAATTTCAGCCAGAAATTACCTGAAATCATAGAAAAACACAAAAACTCATAGTAAAGTCCAAAAATGTGAATTTAACATAAAAACAAATGAAAACGTCCCTAAAAGTAGCTTAAACTTACTAAAAACTACCTAAAAACAATGCCAAAAAGCGTATAAATTATCCGCTCATCACAACACCAAACTTAAATTGTTGCTTGTCCCCAAACAACTGAAAATCAAATAGGATAAAAAAGAAGAGAATATACTATAAATTCCAGAATATCATGAATATTAATTATAATTAAATGAGCGGGACTTGTAGCTTTTTGCTTCTGAACAGTTTTGGCATCTCACTTTTTCCTTTGAAGTTTAGAATGATTGGCTTCTCTAGGAATTTAGAATTTCGGATAGTGTTATTGATTCTCCTAGTTAAGTATGTTGATTCTTGAACACAGCTACTTATGAGTCTTGGCCGTGGCCCTAAGCATTTTGTTTTCCAGTATTACCACCGGATACACAAATGCCACAGACACATAACTGGGTGAACCTTTTCAGATTGTGACTTAGCTTTGCTAGAGTCCCCAGTTAGAGGTGTCCAGAGCTCTTAAGCACACTCTTTTTGCTTTGGATCACGAATTTAACCACTCAGTCTCAAGCTTTTCACTTGGACCTTCATGACACAAGCACATGGTTAGGGACAGCTTGATTTAGCCGCTTAGGCCTGGATTTTATTTCCTTGGGTCCTTCTATCCATTGATGCTCAAAGCCTTGGATCTTTTTTACCCTTGCCTTTTGGTTTTAAGGGCTACTGGCTTTTTCTGCTTGCTTTTTCTTTTTCTTTCTATTATTTTTTTTTCTATTTTTTTCGCCATTTTTTTTTCACTGCTTTTTCTTGCTTCAAGAATCAATTTCATGATTTTTTAGATCCTCAATAACATTTCTCTTTGTTCATCATTCTTTCAAGAGCCAACAATTTTAACATTCATAAACAACAAGATCAAAAGACATATGCACTGTTCAAGCATTCATTCAGAAAACAAAAAGTATTGTCACCACATCAAAATAATTAAACTAAATTCAAGAGCTATTTTCGAAATTTATGTACTTCTTGTTCTTTTGAATTAAAACATTTTTCATTTAAGAGAGGTGAAGGATTAATGGATTTTATTCATAGCTTTAAGGCATGGTTACATACTAATGATCATGAAATAAAGACACAAAACATAAATAAACACAATACTAAAAACCGAAAACAGAAAGAAATAAGGAACAAGGAATGAATCCACCTCTAGTGGCGTCTTCTTCTTGAAGGACCAATGATGTTCTTCAGCTCTTCTATGTCCCTTCCTTGCCTTTGTTGCTCCTCCCTCATTGCTCTTTGATCTTCTCTTATTTCTTGGAGAATGATGGAGTGCTCATGATGTTCCACCCTTAATTGTTCCACATTGTGGCTCAAACCTTCTAAGGAAGTGTTGAGTTGCTCCCAATAGTTGTTTGGAGGAAAGTGCATCCCTTGAGGCATCTCAGGGATTTCTTGATGATGAGCTTCCTCATGCACCTCTTGAGAACCGTGAGGAGCTTCTCTTGCTGGCTGGTGCGCGAAATTGTGAACAATACTTTTTCACAACTCTCATAATCCCCGGTCATGAACTCCAAAATCTTGGTAGTTCAATCCCATGGCATTACACAACTTCGCACAACTAACCAGCAAGTGCACTGGGTCGTCCAAGTAATACCTTACGTGAGTAAGGGTCGATCCCACGGAGATTGTTAGTATTGAAGCAAGCTATGGTCATCTTGTAAATCTTAGTCAGGCAAACTCAGATGTATATGGTGATGAACGAAAATAACATAAAAGATAAAGATAGAGATACTTATGTAATTCATTGGTAGGAACTTCAGATAAGCGCGTGAAGATGCCTTCCCTTCCGTCTCTCTGCTTTCCTACTGTCTTCATCCAATCCTTCTTCTTCCTTTCCATGGCAAGCTCGTGTAGGGTTTCACCGTTGTCAATGGCTACCTCCCATCCTCTCAGTGAAAGCGATTGCATATGCTCTGTCACAGCATAGCGGAATTCAGCTGTCGGTTCTCGGTCAGGCCGGAATAGAATCCATTGATTCTTTTGCGTCTGTCACTAACGCCCCGCCTGCTAGGAGTTTGAAGCACGTCACAGTCATTCAATCATTGAATCCTACTCAGAATACCACAGACAAGGTTTAGACCTTCCGGATTCTCTTGAATGCCGCCATCAGGTCCTGCCTATACCACGAAGATTCCGATTAAAGAATCCAAGAGATATTCACTGGAGCCTTGGTTACTTGTAGAACAAGAGTGGTTGTCAGTCACCTTGTTCATAAGTGAGAATGATGATGAGTGTCACAGATCATCACATTCATCAAGTTGAAGAACAAGTGATATCTTAGAACAAGAACAAGCGGAATTGAATGGAAGAACAATAGTAATTGCATTAATACTCGAGGTACAGCAGAGCTCCACACCTTAATCTATGGTGTGTAGAAACTCCACCGTTGAAAATACATAAGCATAAGGTCTAGGCATGGCCGAATGGCCAGCCTCCCAATGATCTAAGATAGCATAAAACGAAGATAGCTACCAAAGTCTACAGATACAATAGTAAAAGGTCCTACTTATAGATAACTAGTAGCCTAAGGTGTACAAAGATGAGTAAATGACATAAAAATCCACTTCCGGGCCCACTTGGTGTGTGCTTGGGCTGAGCAATGAAGCAATTTCGTGTAGAGACTCTTCTTGGAGTTAAACGCCAGCTTTTATGCCAGTTTGGGCGTTTAACTCCCATTTGGGTGCCAGTTCCAGCGTTTAACGCTGGGATTTCTTGAGGTGACTTTGAACGCCGGTTTGGGCCATCAAATCTTGGGCAAAGTATGGACTATCATATATTGCTGGAAAGCCCAGGATGTCTACTTTCCAACGCCGTTGAGAGCGCGCCAATTGGGGTTCTGTAGCTCCAGAAAATCCACTTCGAGTGCAGGGAGGTCAGAATCCAACAGCATCTGCAGTCCTTTTGAGTCTCTGGATCAGATTTTTGCTCAGATCCCTCAATTTCAGCCAGAAAATACCTGAAATCATAGAAAAACACACAAACTCATAGTAAAGTCCAGAAAAGTGAATTTTAACTAAAAACTAATAAAAATATACTAAAAACTCAACTAAAACTACTAAAAACAATGCCAAAAAGTGTATAAATTATCCGCTCATCACTGGCTCCATCCTATTCTTGGTGATGGGCTTGTCTTCTTCAATGGAGACATCTCCTTCTATGATAACTCCAGCTAAGTAACATAGATGGCAAATAAGGTGAGGAAAAGCTAGCTGTGCCATAGGTGAGGGCTTGTCGGCTATTTTGTAGATTTCATTGGAGATGACCTCATGAACTTCTACTTCCTCTCCAATCATGATGCCATGAATCATGATGGCCCGATCTACAGTAACTTCAGATCGGTTGCTAGTAGGAATGATGGAGCGTTGAATGAACTCCAACCATCCTCTAGCTATAGGCTTGAGGTCCAGTCTTCTTAATTGGACTGGCTTGCCTTTGGAGTCTCTCTTCCATTGAGCTCCTTCCACACAAATGTCCATAAGGACTTGGTCCAACCTTTGATCAAAGTTGACCCTTCTAGTGTAGGGGCGTTCATCACCTTGCATCATAGGCAAGTGGAATGCCAATCTTACATTTTCCGGACTGAAATCCAAGTATTTCCCCTAACCATTGTGAGATAATTCTTTGGACTTGGGTTCATACCTTGGTCATGGTTCCTAGTGATCCATGCATTGGCATAGAACTCTTGAACCATTAAGATTCCGACTTGTTGCATGGGGTTGGTTAAGACTTCCCAACCTCTTCTTCGGACTTCATGTCGGATCTCCGGATACTCATTTTTCTTGAGCTTGAAAGGGACCTCAGGGATCACCTTCTTCTTTGCCACAACATCATAGAAGTGGTCTTGATGGCTCTTGGAGATGAATCTTTCCATCTCCCATGACTCGGAGGTGGAAGCTTTTGTCTTCCCTTTTCCTTTTCTAGAGGATACTCCGGCCTTAGGTGCCATTGGTAATGGAAAAACAAAAAAAAAGCTTATGCTTTTACCACACCAAACTTAAAATATTGCTCGCCCTCGAGTAATAAAAGAAAGAAGAGAAGAAGAAGAAGAAGAAAATATGGTAGAGAGGGAGAGAGGTAGGTTCGGCTTAGGTGAAGAAGAAGGGGATGTGTTGTGTGAAAATGAAGTAGAATGGAAGGGTATTTATAGGGAAAGGGGAGGAGGTAAGTTCGGCCATTTGGGTGGGAATGGGAGGGAAATTGGTTTGAATTTTGAAGGTAGGTGGGGTTTATGGGGAAGAGTGGGTGGATGTGAGTGGTGAATGGGGTAATTGGGAAGAGGAATTGAGGTGATTGGTGAAAGGTGTTGGGAAGTGTGACATGGGGAAGAGTGAATTTGGATTAGGAGAGTGTGATTAGGATTAAAAGGTAAGATGGGAATATGTTAGGTGGGGATCCTGTGGGGTCCACAGATCCTGAGGTGATCCTGTGGGGTCCACAGATCCTGAGGTGTCAAGGAATTCCATCCCTGCACCAAATAGGCATGTAAAATGCCTTCGTGCATCATTCTGGCGTTTAAATGCCCATTGGTGCACATTCTGGGCGTTCAACGCCCATGTAAAGCATGTTTCTGGCGTTGAACGCCAGTTCCATGCTTGTTACTGGCGTTCAGCGCCAATTTTCCTCTCTGGGCACATTCCTGGCGTTCAGCGCCAGAATGTTGCTTGTTTCTGGCGTTCAGCGCCAGAATGGTGCTTTGTTCTGGCGTTGAACGCCAGCCAGATGCATCTTACTGGCATTGAACACCAGCCTGTGCGTCCTCCAGGGTGTGAATTTTTTCTTCTACTGTTTTTGATTTTGTTTTTAATTTTTTTGATTTTTTCGTGACTCCTCATGATGATGTACCTAATAAAACACAAAATAACAATAAAATAGAATAAAATAAAATTAGATAAATAAAATTGGGTTGCCTCCCAACAAGCGCTTCTTTAATGTCAATAGCTTGACAGTGGCTCTCATGGAGCCACAAGGTGCTCAGGTCAATGTTGTATAGTTGTCCACACCAAACTTAGAGTTTGGATATGGGATCTTAACACCAAACTCAGAGTTTGGTTGTGGCCTCACAACACCAAACTTAGAGTTTGACTGTGGGGGCTCTTCTTCTTGACTCTGAACTGAGAGAAGCTCTTCATGCTTACTCTCTTTTGTCACAGAGGAATGGCCATGTGCCTTGAACACAAGGTAGTCCCCATTCAATTGAAGGACTAGTTCACCTCTGTTGACATCTATCACAGCTCCTGCTGTGGCTAGGAAAGGTCTTCCAAGGATGATGCAATCATCCTCTTCCTTCCTAGTGTCTAAGATTATGAAATCAGCAGGGATGTAAAGGCCTTCAACCTTTACTAACACGTCCTCTACTATTCCATAAGCTTGTCTCAATGACTTGTCTGCCAGTTGTAATGAGAACAAGGCAGGTTGTACCTCAATGATCCCCAGCTTCTCCATTACAGAGAGTGGCATTAGATTTATTCCTGACCCCAGGTCACACAGAGCTTTTTCAAAGATCATGGTGCCTGTTCATACCCTGACCGGGCTCCCCCAAACTCGATAAGTTCATAAAAGGTCCGACCTCATCCTAAGGCTCACGCCTAAAGGTCGGACCTCGGACGAATAAAGCAAAGGAAGGCCCATCAAAAGGAACGCAGCCCAAACCTAAAGGCCGAAAAGGCCTAGCAAAGGCGGTTCCACAAAGATAGGGATAAAACTCCCGAAAGATAAGATAAGATAAGAATATCTTATCCAGGGAAGATCACGGCCAACTACTATAAATACACTGGAGCGCCCAGGTATGGCATTCATTCCACATCTACACATATCTGCTTGGACCCATGCTAACTTAAGCATCGGAGTGTCATTGCAGGTACAACCACCAACCACTCTGCATATCAAGCTCGGGTCCCTGAACCCCCACCTCGGGCCTCTCCAGACGACCGAGCTACACGTTTCAGGTAACCCTCGGAACATTGGCGCCGTTGCCGGGGAACCTGAAAGTCATCCCTCCACCATGGCGGATGACCCTCACGACAATGACCGCGCTGCATCTGAACAAGAGGACGAAATTGACACCGGAGAACGACCGGACAGCCCCCTATCACCACGCACTCCAGGAGGAAACAAACAGAATCGCCCGAAGACATCACTCCCAAACAAAGATCCACAAAATTCCGAAAAAGAGAAGAGCTCGGAAATTCTAGAAGCTGTCCGGGCACAACAACACCGGCTGCAACAACTCGAAGAGGACATAAAGAAGCAGAAAGAAACTGAACAAGATTTGAGAAGGGAGACTCGAAAGCGCAGAGAATTAGAAGAAAAACTGCGGAAAATAGAGGCCAACCTGAAAGACCGGACAGAACGCGGCGCCACCCCCGAAGGCAACCATGATCCCTTCACACAAGAGATCATGAAGGAGAAGGTACCGCGAAACTTCAAACCACCCGACATGGATCTCTACGACGGCACCACCGATCCAAGTCACCACCTCAGCAACTTCAGAAGCAGAATGTACCTAGTCGACGCCTCCGACGCGATTCGGTGCAAAGCCTTCCCCACCACTCTCACCAAGTCAGCCATGAAGTGGTTCGACAACCTGCCGCCCAGATCAATCACCAGCTTCGAAGACCTAACCAAAAAATTCCTAACAAAGTTCTCTATTCAAAAGGACAAGACAAAACATGCCCCCAGTCTACTCGGGATCAAGCAAGGTAACCAGGAAACTCTCCGAGAATACATGGAGCGATTCAACAAAGCCTGCCTGGACATACAACACTTGCCCACTGAAGCAGCCATCATGGGACTAGCAAACGGCCTAAAAGAGGGACCGTTTAGCCAATCCCTATCCAAACGATACCCGACCTCCCTATACGAGGTACAGGAGCGGGCAGAAAAATATATCAACATGGAGGAAACCTCCCAGCTAAGAGACTCTTCTAGGAAGGAATCAACCTACCCACTCCGAGATCGGGATCGGGAACAGAAGAAAAAAGAAGACCCCAACTCGGACAAGCCACGGAAGTACCACAACTACACCCCCCTCCGAGTCTCCCTGGTAGACGTCTACAGAGAAGTATGCCACACCGAAAAAATCCCACCGCCCCGACCGCTAAAACACAAGAGAGCGGGAAGAGATCGGTCCGAATACTGTGAATATCACAAGCTCTACGGTCATTCTACTAACGACTGCTATGACCTAAAAAATGTTATAGAAAAGCTGGCCAGAGAAGGAAAACTCGACAGATACATAGCAGAGAAAGGAGAGGAGACCAAGAAGAGAAGGCGAGGGGATAACGAAGGTCGGGCCGAACAAACCCCGCGAACCCCAGAAAGACACGTTCACATGATAAATGGAGGTTTTGCAGGCGGAGGAACATCCAGATCCTCGCGAAAAAGACACCTCAAAGAAGTCTATCATGTCCGAGAAGACAGTCCCCTGCCCGAGTTACCTACTATCTCATTTACCCGAGAAGATGCTCAAGGGATAATTCCCGGGCACGACGATCCAATGGTAGTCACCATTATCCTAGCAAACGCCAACTTACATCGAACCCTGATTGACCAGGGAAGCTCAGCAGATATCCTGTTCAAAACGGTATTCGACAAGCTCGGACTTGAAGAAAAAGAACTAAAGGCCTATCCCACCGACCTATTTGGGCTAGGGGATACCCCGATCCATCCCTTAGGATACATCCCGCTACACACTACCTTTCGAAGAGGCGAGCAATCTAAAACATTAAGCATCGACTACATTATAGTCGACGTCACTTCGGCATACAATGCCCTCATTGGGCGACCAACCCTAAACAGACTGGCAGCTATAGTCTCGACCCCACACCTCTGTATGAAGTTCCCTACCGCAAAAGGAATCGCTACCCTAAAAGGCGACCAAAAACTAGCGCGGCGATGCTACAACGAAAGCCTGAGCCTAAAAGGGAAGGAGGTCAACACGATAGAACTCGGACGAGTTCAGTCCCGAGAAGATCTTCGACCACAACCAGAGGGAGAGACCGAAAAAGTCCAGATTGGGAACACACCTGAAAAAATAACAAACATAGGAGCGAACCTCAAAACGGGCCTAAAAGAAGAACTCATAACCCTCTTAAAGGAGAATTCCGACCTCTTCGCCTGGAAAGCCTCCGACATGCCAGGCATAAGCCCCGACCTGATGTGCCATAAGCTATCAGTTTACCCGGGATCCCGACCCGTCCAACAAAGACGCCGGAAGCTCGGACCCGAGCGCATGCAAGCAATAGAAGAACAAGTACAAGCACTACTAGATGCAGGGTTCATTAGGGAAGTAAAATACCCCCTATGGCTCGCAAACGTGGTCCTGGTAAAAAAGCCCAACGGAAAATGGAGGATGTGCGTCGATTACACAGACCTCAACAAAGCCTACCCCAAAGACCCATATCCACTACCAAACATCGACGCCTTAGTAGACGCAGCCTCAGGCTACAGATATCTCTCCTTCATGGACGCATACTCAGGATACAATCAAATCCCGATGTACGGACCCGACCAAGAAAAGACCTCGTTCATAACCCCAAGGGCAAACTACTGCTACGTAGTAATGCCCTTCGGGCTGAAAAACGCAGGGGCAACCTACCAGAGGCTAATGAACAAAGTGTTCTCAGAGCACATCGGACTACAGCTAGAGGTGTACGTCGACGACATGCTGGTAAAGACACAAGAAGACAGAAACTTGCTGACCGACCTCACCAGCGTCTTCGGCACCCTCAGAAAACACAACATGAGACTTAACCCGACAAAGTGCACCTTCGCCGCAGAAGCCGGAAAGTTCTTAGGCTTCATGCTGACTCAAAGGGGCATCGAAGCGAACCCGGACAAATGCCAAACGATACTCAATATGAAGAGCCCGACGTGTGTCAAAGAAGTACAACAACTGAATGGAAGGCTAGCTGCCCTATCAAGATTCTTGGCAGGATCAGCAATAAAGTCACTACCTCTCTACTCACTCCTAAAGAAAGGGAAACCTTTCTCATGGACCCCGGAGTGCGAAAAAGCCTTTCAAGAATTCAAGGAATTCCTCGGGTAGCCACCAATCCTAACCCGACCTTTAAAAGGAGAAGAACTCGTATTATACCTCTCGGTCGGACATCGAGCAGTCGCTTCAGCATTAATACGAGAAAATGACCAAGGACAACACCCCATATACTTTGTAAGCAAGGCACTACAAGGGGCCGAATTAAACTACCAGAAGATAGAAAAATTCGCCTACGCCCTAGTATTCACAGCTCGGAGGCTCCGCCCCTACTTTCAAGCCCACACCATCAAAGTCCGGACAAACCAACCCATGAGACACATCCTCCAAAAAACAGACCTGGCAGGACGAATACTGCAATGGGCAGTGGAACTGTCCGAGTTCGACCTCCACTATGAAACCCGGACTGCCATAAAATCTCAGTATCTAGCCGACTTCATCGCAGAATACACTGAGACCCCTGGAACCCCACTCTCATGGAACCTGTATGTCGACGGGTCCTCAAACAAAACTGGAAGCAGAGCCGGGGTTATACTCGAAAGCGACCAAGGAACGCAGATAGAATTATCCCTAAAATTCGAGTTCCAGGCCTCGAACAACCAAGCCGAATACGAGGCCCTACTAGCAGGTCTAAAGCTAGCCAAAGAGGTCGGAGCCCAGAAAATCACGATCTTCAGCGACTCCCAGGTCATCACATCACAAGTAAATGGAAGCTACCAGGCCAAAGACCTAACTATGAAAAAATACCTGGACCAAACACAGGCACAATTACGCCACTTTCCAGAGATACAGATCCAGCACATACCTCGGGAACGAAATGCCCGGGCAGACGCGCTCTCAAAGCTTGCCAGCACCAAGCCCGGAGGCAACAACAGAAGTCTCCTCCAGGAAACCTTACAATCTCCCTCCGTGGCAAGAGAGGAAGAAACGCTAAATATATCCGACCAACAGCAAGGATGGATGACCCCCATACTCAGCTACCTGAAGTCGGGAACTCTCCCCGCCGAAAGAAAAGAAGCTAAAAGACTCACGAAAGACGCCCAGAATTATACACTAATTCACGACGTATTATACAGAAGAGGATTCGCAAACCCCCTCCTTAGGTGCGTCCCGACCTCAGAAACAAAGAGCGTCCTCGAAGAAGTCCACGGAGGCATGTGTGGGAACCACCTCGGAGCTCGGGCATTATCCAAGAAAGTAGTCCGAGCCGGACTCTACTGGCCAACTTTGCAAAGAGACGCAACGGAGTTTGTGAAAATATGCCCCCCTGCCAAAAACACGCCAATTTCCACAAAGCACCACCCGAAGACCTTATCAGCATCACCGCACCATGGCCCTTCACAAAATGGGGACTTGACCTACTCGGCCCGTTCCCCCAAGGACCGGGGCAAGTCAAATACCTCATAGTAGGGGTCGACTACTTCACAAAATGGATCGAAGCTGAACCCTTAGCCACCATTACGGCTCAGAAAAGCCGCAAGTTCCTATACAAAAACATTGTCACAAGGTTCGGAGTCCCCTACTCCATTACAACAGACAATGGAACACAGTTCACGGACACAAGTTTTCAGAACTTGGTGGCCGAACTAAAAATCAAACAGCAATTCACCTCAGTCGAGCACCCACAAGCCAACGGACAAGCAGAGGCCGCAAATAAAGTCATCTTGGCCGGGTTAAAACGAAGACTCCAAGAGGCCAAAGGAGCATGGGCCGAAGAGCTCCCCCAGGTATTATGGGCATATCGGACAACTCCACACTCTACAACGGGAGAATCGCCATTCCGACTAGCTTACGAGGTGGAGGCAATGATTCCTATCGAAATAGATGAAGGGTCACCCAGAGTCATCTTCTACAACGAAGAAGGTAACCCGCAGGCACAAAAGGAAGAACTCGACTTCCTCCCCGAGGTCCGAGAAAGAGCCCGGATCCGAGAAGAAGCCTTAAAACGGCGAACGGCCCTCAGATACAATCAGAAAGTAATAAAACAAAGCTTCTCCACTCACGACCTAATTCTAATCCGAAATGACATCGGAACACAAAAGCCGGGAGAAGGAAAGCTAGCTGCAAATTGGAAAGGACCCTACAAAGTAACAGAAGTCTTAGGAACAGGCTATTACAAGATATCCGACCTAGAAGGCAATGAGCTGCCCAGGGCCTGGCACGCCTGTAATCTAAGACGGTACTACAGCTAGGAAAATTTGACCCGAGGTGTACTCTTTTTCCCTACAAGGGTTTTTTAATGAGACACCCGGTCAAGTAAGGCACCCGACCTAGTCAAGGGTAAACACTCTGTAAATATTCTTTCTTTTTTAAATACTAATCAAATTTTTCTATTTTCTTTTGTTCTTCCTCGTGATGAAACAAATCTTGAAAAAGTACCCCGCCAAGGCGCATTAATTTATGCTCGACAAAACGCAAAAAATCATTGCCAAGAGACCACACAAGGTCGGCAAAGATAAAAGCGACGAGGTTCAAATTAATGTGAGAAGTTATAAAGTAACTCTGAAAAAGGCTCAAAAAAGCCAAATAAAAAGAGATTACAAAAATAACTTAAAAGGCCGACCAATGACAAGGTCGGGCCCAACAAAGGGTGTACTCGACCGCCCAACCCAAGGTCCGAGAAAAAGCCCGGACCCGAGAAGGAAGCCTTAAAACGGCGAAAACTAAGATTTCGAAAAACGCTTACTAAAAAGTTGCTATACACAACTAAAAAGTACAAGCGAAAAAACGAAATCAAAAGGAAAAAACAAAAGTTCTAAAGAAAAAGAGCGCTAGCTAAAAGGTTGTTATCCAAAAAATAACTAAAAAGCATAAAAGCGGAGCAAAAAGTCAAAATGCGAACAAAAACACCGCATAATAAGCTAAAAAGTTACTACAAGTAGCTAAAAGCAAAAAGGGTGTCCAAAGCATTCACAGAAACCATCCAAAAACAAAAAGAGCCCACAGGCCGGGCAAAAAACCAAAAGATAAAAAGGATTACAGAGAATCAAAGATCCTTTCCGGACGCCGCATCAACAGAAGGCTGCGGAAGAAACATAGAAATCGGGACAGCATCGACGGCACCGTCATCTCGATTTAAAACCTCCACACCAGATCCATCCCCGGCCAAAGGTGAAGTCGGGCTCGCAACCGGAACTGTGGGATCGGACAACAGAACTTTGGGGTCGGACACCGGAACCTCATCCTCATTGGGAGCAGGGACAATCTTTCCCTCCACAACAACGTTATCCATACTGAATAAGCTCAGATCCAGGTCAGGAGCAAGAACCCGGACCTGAGCCTTCAAATTTTCATACATAGCATCCATACCCTTAGCCACATGCCCTTCTAGCTCGTAAAAATCATCCTAGGCAGATTGCAACTTCTCCTTTGTCTCCACAAGCTCGGCAAGTGTCCGAGTATAATTCTCCTTTGCCGCCTTCGCCATCTCCTCGGACGAACTCGCCGCCGCCACAGCCGCGGTAGCTTTAGCTTTCTCCTTCTCCAAAGACTCCTCCAGCTCAGCAATCCTAGCAGCCTTCAGTTTACTAATTCTCTCGAACTCAGACTGAGCTTTCTCAAGTCGGGAACTGGTCGCACCAATAGGGGATTTCTTGAACTCCCGGGCAATAGCGGCATGAAGACTAGCCATCCGGACACAGCTCCGCGCCATATACTGAAAATGGTGCTCCATAGACACATCATCAGTAGAAATAAAAGTCTGAGGGAGAATATGCTGCTCAACCCAACCAAGAGCATCGAAGGAGGAGGACCCGAGGACGAAGGAGGAGAAGAGGTAGCAGGTCCAGAGGTCGGAGGATCTTGATTTATAGCTCGGAACTGGGGAGTCGGAATAGTCTTTGACCGAGTAGTGACACCCACAGTAGTCTTCTCCGGAGAAGATCGGGCAGAAGCCCCCCAGCCTCGATATTCCGAGCGGCCACAGACTTCTTCGTCCGACGAAGATACTTCATGGAATCCGCCTGGGAAGACATCTCTGCAGAAATAAAAGAAAAGGATTACCATAACAGAAATTCCACCAAAACAAGCAAAGCCAAAAATACTAAAAAAAAAAGATGAATCTCGGAGAGGTCGGGAACTACCTAACTCGGAACGGAGAAGGCTTGGATCTCCCAACATTTTCTTCGTGTCCAAGTGAGGTGCCCGACCCCATAAACTGCTTACCACACCCACAAAAGCCTGCTCCACCTCATCTAAACTCTCAAAGGTATACTTAGTAGACACTACATTCTCCTGCCAACAAAGAGGAAAAGAAGGCTCCCCACTCTCATCTACAAAGAAAGGTCGGACATCTCCAGTAGCCCGGACCTTGAAATAAAAGTTCTTAAAATCATGAAAGGACTCATCATACAGGGTACAAAACTTCCTTCCCTGGTTAGCCCTAAAAGAGACCCAAGATACCTTCCCTCCACCTGACCCCGGCTTCGTCAACACAAACAAGTAGGAAAAAAGAGAAATGGAGGGAGCGACGCCCAAAAACTGACACAAAAGTTGAAACAGCTTTAAAAACGCCCAAGAATTCGGATGGAGCTGCGTAGGGGCAAGGTTACAAGACCATAACACCTCGGACTCCAGGTCGGTAAAAGGAAGTCGGACACTCAGCTTAGAGAAAAAACAATCATAAGCATAAAAGAAGAGCTTCTCGGAACTATCTAAGGGCGGGAAGCACACTCTCTCCTCGGAATCTGGGGCTACTAGTTCATAATCCCTCTCAGACTCTCTATTTTCACATATGCTACAGTGCCTACGGAACCTAGCTAAATACTCAGAATCTACCACAGAAGGGACTTTTAGAGGAAGAGGGTCTACCCAACCAAGACCACTTGGAATCTTGGTCGACATCGCTTGAAGAACCTTTCGAGACATAAAATTCTTACCTACAAAGAAGAATACAACAGCAAGCAAAAATCACATAAAACAGACAGCGAAAAAACCCATTCAGCAAAAACAAGAAACAAAAACCCAACGAAGAAAATGCAGTAACCCGAGCAAAAAATACCAGAGAACAAAAAAGAGCCCCCCCCCCATACACAAACAAACAAGCAATGGCGGCGCCTCTTTTTGGGGGCAACCCAGGCATAAAGAAACAAACAAGAGCCACACAAAGAACAGAAGCATATGATCACAAGAAGAGAGAAACAATGGGAACAAACCTGGAAGAAAGAAAACAAAGGCGAAGAGCTCCGAAGCAAGGAGAACGAAACGACGGCGCAGAAGAAGCCCCAGAAAGGCACACGGAGAGATTCGGGGAAGCAGAGCAAAGAGAAAGAAGAAGCAGTGCTCGAAAAAGGGTAACGAAAAACAAAACGCAGAAAAGGATGAAAGGGGCAAATAAATAAAGCCTTCACAGAGCCCGAACGAAAATCGAGGAAAAACGGTAAAATGCAATAAATGCAGGAACGGCCATTTTTGAAATTTGAAAAGCTACTATGCCCGAGCTCGACCTCCCAAAAAGGACGAACTCGGGCAGGGGCACTGTTCATACCCTGACCGGGCTCCCCCAAACTCGGTCAGTTCATAAAAGGTCCGACCTCATCCTAAGGCTCACGCCTAAAGGTCGGACCTCGGACGAATAAAGCAAAGGAAGGCCCATCAAAAGGAACGCAGCCCAAACCTAAAGGCCGAAAAGGCCTAGCAAAGGCGGTTCCACAAAGATAGGGATAAAACTCCCGAAAGATAAGATAAGATAAGAATATCTTATCCAGGGAAGATCACGGCCAACTACTATAAATACACTGGAGCGCCCAGGTATGGCATTCATTCCACATCTACACATATCTGCTTGGACCCATGCTAACTTAAGCATCGGAGTGTCATTGCAGGTACAACCACCAACCACTCTGCATATCAAGCTCGGGTCCCTGAACCCCCACCTCGGGCCTCTCCAGACGACCGAGCTACACGTTTCAGGTAACCCTCGGAACAGTGCCTATGGTACAAGGTATTAAGAACTTGCTAGGATCTTGTTTCTTTTGAGGTAGACTTTTCTGAATCCAAGTATCCAGTCATTAATGAGCAAAGGAGGTTCACTTTCCCAGGTCTCATTACCAAACAACTTGGCATTCAGCTTCATGATAGCTCCTAAATATTGAGCAACTTGCTCTCCAGTCACATCTTCATCCTCTTCAGAGGATGACTAGTCTTCAGAGCTCATGAATGGCAGAAGGAGATTTAATGGAATCTCTATGGTCTCTGTATGAGCCTCAGATTCCTTTGGATCCTTAATAGGAAACTCCTTCTTGCTTGAGGGACGTCCCAGGAGGTCTTTCTCACTAGGATTTTCGTCCTCCTCCTCCCTTGTGCATTCGGCCATATTGACTATGTCAATGGCCTTGCACTCTCCTTTTGGATTCTCTTCTGTATTGCTTGGGAGAATACTGGGAGGAGTTTCAATGACTTTCTTACTCAGCTGGCCCACTTGTGCCTCCAGATTTCTAATGGAGGATCTTGTTTCACTCATGAAACTGAAAGTGGCCTTTGACAGATCAGAGACTACATTGGCTAAATTAGAGGTGTTTTGTTCAGAATTCTCTGTCTGTTGCTGAGAAGATGATGGATATGGCTTGCTATTGCCCAGCCTGTTGCGTCCACCATTGTTAAAACCTTGTTGAGGTTTTTGTTGATCCTTCCATGAGAAATTTGGATGATTTCTCCATGATGAGTTATAGGTGTTTCCATAAGGTTCACCTATGTAATTAACCTCTGCCATGGCAGGGTTCTCAGGATCATAAGCTTCTTCAGAAGCTACCTCTCTAGTACTGTTGGATGCATGTTGCCATCCATTCAGATTCTGAGAGATCATGTTGACCTGTTGAGTCAACACTTTGTTATGAGCCAATATGGCATTCAGAGTATCAATTTCAAGAACTCCTTTCTTCTGAGGTATCCCATTGTTCACGGAATTCCTCTCAGAAGTGTACATGAACTGGTTGTTTGCAACCATGTCTATGAGTTCTTGAGCCTCTTCAGGCGTTTTCTTCAGGTGAATAGATCCACCTGCAGAATGGTCCAATGACATTTTCGAAAATTCAGAGAGACCATAATAGAATATATCTAATATGGTCCATTCTGAAAACATGTCAGATGGACATCTTTTGGTCAGCTGCTTGTATCTTTCCCAAGCTTCATAGAGGGATTCACCATCTTTTTGTTTGAAGGTTTGAACATCCACTCTCAGCTTGCTCAGCTTTTGAGGAGGAAAGAATTTATCCAAGAAGGCAGTGACTAGCTTATCCCAGGAGTCCAGGCTATCCTTAGGTTGTGAATCCAACCATATTCTAGCTCTGTCTCTTACAGCAAAAGGGAAAAGCATGAGTCTGTAGACTTCAGGATCTACTCCATTCGTCTTTACAGTCTCACAGATCTGCAAGAACTCAGTTAAAAACTGATAAGGATCTTCAGATGGAAGTCCATAAAACTTGCAGTTTTGTTGCATTAATGCAACTAACTGAGGTTTCAGCTCAAAGTTATTGGCTCCAATGGCAGGAATGGAGATGCTTCTTCCATCAAACTTGGACGTTGGTTTTGTGAAGTCACCAAGCATTCTCCTTGCATTATTATTATTTTCGACTGCCATCTCCTTCTCTTGTTCGAAAATTTCTGAAAGGTTGTTTCTGGATTGTTGTAATTTAGCTTCTCTTAATTTTCTCTTCAGAGTCCTTTCAGGTTCTGGATCAATTTCAACAAGAGTGCCTTTATCCTTGTTCCTGCTCATATGAAAGAGAAGACAACAAGAAAAGAAGAGGAATCCTCTATGTCACAGTATAGAGATTCCTTTATGTTAGTAGAAAAAGAAAGGGGTAGAAGAATGAAGAAGGAGATTCGGAATTTTGGATGAAGAGAGGTGAAGAGAAGTGTTAGTAATTAAATAATTAAATAGAAGAAGAAAAGAGAAGAGAAATTTCGAAAATAATTTTGAAAAGGGGTTAGTGATTTTCGAAAATTAGAGATAAGTTGTAATTAAAATTAAAACATGAAACAATTAGTTAATTAAAAATAATTTTTGAAAAAGAGAGAGATATTTTCGAAAATAGAAAAGGGAGAATTAGTTAGGTGGTTTTGAAAAAGATAAGAAACAAACAAAAAGTTAGTTAGTTGATTGAAAAAGATTTGAAATCAAAATTGAAAAAGATAAGAAGATATTAAGTTAGATAAGATATTTTGAAATCAAATTTTGAAAAAGATAAAAATTTTTTTTGAAAAAGATAAAATAAAAGATAAAAAGATTTAATTCAAAAATTTTAAAATTATTTACTTCACTAACAAGAAACTACAAGATAAAATTCTAGAATTTAAAGATTGAACCTTTCTTAACAAGAAAGTAACAAACTTCAAATTTTTGAACCAATCACATTAATTATTAGTGAATTTTCAAAAATTAGATGTAAAGATAAGAAAAAGATTTTGAAAATAATTTGAAAGAAAAATTATTTGTTTGAAATTTTCGAAAATTATAAAAAAAAATGAAAAAGATATGATTTTTGAAAAAGATTTTTAAAAAGATAAGATTTTTAAAATTGAAATTTTGACTTGACTTGTAAGAAACAACTAATTTTGAAAATTTTTGACCAAGTCAACTCAAAATTTCGAAAATTGTAGGGAAATAAGGAAAAGATATTTTTTTATTTTTGAATTTTTAATGATGAGAGAGAAAAACAACAAAAATACTCAATGCATGAAATTTTTAGATCAAAACCATGAATGCATGCAAGAATGCTATGAATGTCAAGATGAACACCAAGAACACTTTGAAGATCATGATGAACATCAAGAACATAATTTTGAAAAATTTTTGATGCAAAGAAAACATGCAAGACACCAAACTTAGAAATCTTTAATGCATGGATTCTAACAAACAAAAAATGCATATGAAAAACAACAAACAACACAAAACAAGAAATCATCAAGATCAAACAAGAGGACTTATCAAGAACAACTTGAAGATCATGAAGAACACTATGAATGCATGGGATTTTCGAAAAATGCAAGAAAAGATTTTTAAAGCATGCATTTGACACCAAACCTAAAAATTGACTCAAGACTCAAGCAAGAAACATAAAATATTTTTGATTTTTATGATTTTATGATTTTTTTGTATTTTTATAAAATTTTTTTTCGAAAATAAAGTTTAGAAAAACGAAAAATAAAAGAAAAATTTTGAAAAAGATTTTTGAAAAGAAAATTACCTAATCTGAGCAACAAGATGAACCGTCAGTTGTCCATACTCGAACAATCCCCGGCAACGGCGCCAAAAACTTGGTACACGAAATTGTGATTCATTCTTTTCTAACTCGAAACAATCCCCGGTAATGGCTCCAAAAACTTGGTGCTCAATATCACGGTGTCTAAAATTCAATTCACAACTCCGCACAACTAACCAGCAAGTGCACTGGGTCGTCCAAGTAATACCTTACGTGAGTAAGGGTCGATCCCACGGAGATTGTTGGTATGAAGCAAGCTATGGTCATCTTGTAAATCTCAGTTAAGTGGACTCATAAAGTCAAATGTCATTAGATTGGATAAATAAAGATAAATAAAATAAAAAGGGATAGAAATACTTATGTAAATCAATAGTGGGAATTTCAGATAGGCATATGGAGATGCTGTACTCCTCTTGGATCTTTACTTTCTTATTACATTCATCCAATCCTTCTTACTCCTTTCCATGGCAAGCTGTATGTAGGGCATCACCGTTGTCAATGGCTACATCCCATCCTCTCAGTGAAAACGTTCCTATGCTCTGTCACAGCACGGCTAATCATCTGTCGGTTCTCAATCAGGTTGGAATAGAATCCCTTGATTCTTTTGCGTTTGTCATCACGCCCAGCCTTCAGGAGTTTGAAGCTCGTCACAGTCATTCAATCCCAGAATCCTACTCGGAATACCATAGACAAGGTTTAGACTTTCCGGATCCTCATGAATGCCGCCATCTATCTAGCTTATACCACGAAGATTCTGTTGGGGAATCTAAGAGATATGCGCCCGGCCTAAGGTAGAACGGAAGTGGTTGTCAATCACGCGCGTTCATAGGTGAGAATGATGATGAGTGTCACGGATCATCACATTCATCAAAGTGTTGTGTAACGTATATCTTGGAATAAGAATAAAAGAGAATTGAATAGAAAGTAATAATAATTGTATTGAAACTTGAGGTACAGCAGAGCTCCACACCCTTAATCTATGGTGTGCAGAAACTCCACCGTTGAAAATACATAAGTGAAAGGTTCAGGCATGGCCGAATGGCCAGCCCCCATGATCTGAGAACTAATCGTCCCAAGATGTCTAATACACTAGTAAAAAGTTCTATTTATAATAAACTAGCTCCTAGGGTTTACAAGAGTAAGTAATTGATGCATAAATCCACTTCCGGGGCCCACTTGGTGTATGTTTGGGCTGAGCTTGATCTATCCACGAGCTGAGGCTTTTCTTGGAGTTGAACTCCAAGTTATGACGTGTTTTGGGCGTTCAACTCCGGATCATGACGTTTTTCTGGCGTTTAACTCCAGACAGCAGCATGTACTTGGCGTTCAACGCCAAGTTACGTCGTCAATTTCCGAATAAAGTATGGACTATTATATATTGCTGGAAAGCTCTGGATGTCTACTTTCCAACGCAGTTGAGAGCGCGCCATTTGGAGTTCTGTAGCTCCAGAAAATTTATTTTGAGTGCAGGGAGGTCAGAATCCAACAGCATCAGCAGTCCTTTTGTCAGCCTTTTTCAGAGTTTTGCTCAAGTCCCTCAATTTCAGCCAGAAATTACCTGAAATCACAGAAAAACACACAAACTCATAGTAAAGTCCAGAAATGTGAATTTAACATAAAAACTAATGAAAACATCCCTAAAAGTAGCTTAAACTTACTAAAAACTACCTAAAAACAATGCCAAAAAGCGTATAAATTATCCGCTCATCAGTTGTTATCTTTCTCTTTGGAAAATAAGATTAGGTTTTGAAATTTAATTAGTTAGGAAGATAGATTATAAATAAGTGAACAAGGTTCCCATCAATTAATTATCATCAAATCATCACTGCAGCCAACCAACACCTTATTAGTTTTAGGTTATTTTCTTTTCTTTCATGAGTAATTAAACATCTCTGTTAAAGTTTAGGAGCTCTGTTATATTTTATAGATTAGTAATACAAGTGTTTTCTTTATTTTGATTTATAATTTTCTACTTTTTCAAGAATGAGTTTTATTCTTCAAGATTTTTGCATGAGTCCAAGTAGGAAAACACAAGTATTGTATTTTCTAAAAATTTAACATCTTCAAAGCCTTTAACATTTCCATTCTTTGATTAGTTTCCTAAATCTCTAAACCTCCTTTGGTCACCACAATTCTCTCTTTGTTGTTCTTTGTTGTACTTCAAGAATCATAATCTTTTCACCAAGGTTTGATTGATCTAATTAGAGATTCAATTAGATGTTGTTTGATTCAATCCATTAATACTCGTGGAAATGATATCTACTCACTGTGATATTACTTGATGCAATTTGGTGTACTTGCTAATATCCGAACGTATCAGCTTTGGCTCATCAAGTTTTTGGCGGCATTGCCAGGATTTAATTGAGATTGACAACATATATTCGGTTAAATCACTAACTTAGATCTTGTTTTATTTTATTTGCTTTTCTTTATTCTATTTAATTCTTCTTGTTCTTCGTTATTCTTCTTCTTTTTCCGCATGGTGCGTTTGATTTCTTGTTATTTTTTCGTGCATGCAAGGGGAAGAAGATTGCATTCTCTTCGCTCCAAAAATTGAGAAGATGCTTGCAAAAATAAGAAAGATATCAAGGGCTAGGAGAGAAGACGTCGGAAGAATGGCAGAAGAGAATGATAATTAAGTCCGGTTAAAGAAATGCAAGGCTATTTCTCTAAGGAGCAGAATTAATAAAGAGCTGGAGAATTCACAATTAATGGAGAAAGGTGGCATGAAACAGTCTGACTCCCAACCTAGAAGACTCAAAAGCCAAACTTGTAACGTTAAAAGAGTGCTTGTTGGGAGGCTGATGCCAGGGCATCTAGGCCAGTTTCACTGACCTTTTCTTTACTGTTTTAAGGTAGTTTCATGCATTTTCTTAGGAAATAAGGCAAGTTTTGGATGAAAATACACTTACACCTTGATTCAAGCAACTATTGTGAATTCCACATGATTTCATGAAGATTTTGCTAGAATTGAATGATAAATTGATGATGCATAATCTCATGACTTTGGCTAGAGCTTTGATGCACTTTATTTGCTTGATTTCAGGACAAAGGAAGCAAGGAAGAACCACGTTAGTACTCACATTAATCTAGTTAACGTGACCACTAACGTGGAATGGTAAATAGCTTGCAACATTAAGGAGAAAAGTGATCACCAATAACGCCCGCGAAGCCATCAAAAACCCACGTTAATTGCCACGTTAACTAAGTTAACGTGGTAGTTAACGTGGAGACAAAAGAAAGCTCCAACGTTAGTGGTAAATGTGAACACCACTAACGTTCCAAGATTTGGCAATGAGCCACATTAAGAGTCACGTTAACTTAGTTAACGGGAACTCTAACGTGGAAGAGAGGAACAATGCCAACGTTAGTGACACTCACCTTTGTCACTAATGTTGGATCAACTAGCATTGCCCACGTTAGTGGTCACGTTAAGACCACTAATGTGAAAGTTAACGTAGAGCTGAGATTTTTGAGCCAACGTTAGTGACACTCACCTTTGTCACTAATGTTGGAAGACGACATTACTACCATATTAGTGGCCACGTTAACTTAGTTAATGTGAGCTCTAACGTGGAGAGTAGGGGCAATTTGAGCGTTAGTGACAAAGGTAAGTGTCACTAACGCTCTCGAAGGTGAGGCATAACCACATTAAGAGCCATGTTAGTTACACTAACGTGAACTCTAACGTAGGGACAAGGGGCATAAGACAACGTTATTGGGAAAGGTGAGTCCCAATAACGCTTGCGAAGGGTTATAAGCCAACATTATTGGGAAAGGTGAGTCCCAATAACGCTAGCGAAGATTTACAAGGCAACATTAGTGGTCACGTTAGTGCCACTAACGTTGGAGTTAACGTAGGCTATATGGGGTTGGAACGTTAGTGAAAATTATGATTGCCACTAACGTTCTCGAACCCACAATGTCACTTAACGTTAACTTCACTAACTCCCATGCCTAATTCATACTTCTTTGCAAGCTGGGCCCACTAAAGATTGGAACTGCTTCAACTCAAGATCCAAAGCCCACATTCAAGACTTGAAGAACTCACTAGAAGATCAAGAGGAGTAGTATATATAGGAGTAGTTTTGAACTATACAGGAGCTTGGCACATTGGAGAACTACTCTCTGTATATTTACCTTTTTGCACTTTTAGCTGGGATGTATTATTTTCTGCCATTTTCCATTTCTAGAGCTATGAACAACTAAACCCCTTTCATTGGGTTAGGGAGCTCTGTTGTAATTTGATGGATCAATTATAGTTTTCATTCTCTTATTCATTCTTCTCTTTTGATTTACTAGAAAGCTTTCGATCTTAATTCAATTGGTTAGTTGTCTTGGAAAAGAAACTCTCCATAATTGGATCTCCTCTGAGCCTTGGAAAAGGGATGAGGAGATCATGCTAGAAATGCTTTCTCATGTTGGACCAAATTGGGGTCTTGGCGGATATAGTGACATGTAATCCTCCCAACACTTTGATTTGGAAATACATGTAGTATAATCAGTGACCATACTTCATCTCTTCCCATGAGCAATTAAATCAAGGAATTGGGTAATTGTTCAAGCTTAGAGAGATTGGATTACCAAGGAATTGGAATCTAATCACCTAAGATTGCCAAGGAGATCAATAGATGCATTGATTGAGGAAGAGATGAAAATGAACTTGATCCGGAGAATACAACATCTCCTGAGCCCAATGAATTCCCCATTTCTGATCTTACCATTCTCTTTATTTTCTGTCATTTATTTTCATGCTCGTTACCCTAAATCTCCATTTAAGATTTTCCACTTTATTTTCTGCTATTTACTTTTCCGCCATTAAATTTTCTGCAATTCTCAAACTACACTCTGTTTAGCTCAACTAGCATACTCTTCCAACTAAAGTTGCTTGACCAATCAATCCCTGTGGGATTCGACCTCACTCTATTGTGAGTTTTTACTTGACGAAAAATTCGGTATACTTGCCGAAGGGAAATTTGTTGAGAGAAAAGTTTTCACGCATCAAGTTTATAGCGTCGTTGCCGGGGATTGATTTTGTATCAACAATGATTAAGTTGGAAGCTCACTAGATTGGGCATTTTTCCTTTGTTTATTTACTTTATTCAGTCATTTATTTTCACTTTGTTTAACTTCTTCCTCATCCTCTATACCCTCTCTGTTTTTCTTTCTTTCTTTGTTATTATCTACAATTCTGCTCACTAACCCACTAACTGTTTGATAATTTGCATCACTCACACTAATAATCACTCTAACAAGAATAACCTCTTCATTTTATCTCTTGCTACGTATTTTGTTAGTTGTATGACAGGGAGAAGAGGGGGGATCTCAATTTCCTTCGATTCAGAACCTGAGAGAACCCTCTGGAGATTAAGGAGGGAAGCAAGAGGGAAAGGAGTTGTTGGTGCTGAGGAAGAGGAAGAGTACTTTGAACCCAACATGGAAGAGAACTTGGAAAACAATCATGAAGAAGAAGCTCACAACCATGCTAGAGAAGGCCCTGCAAATTATGCTGAACAAGAAATGAGAGTTCTAGGCTCCTACATCAATCCAAATCCAGAAAACTGTGGAAGTAGCATCTAGAAGTCCACCATACATGCCAACAACTTTGAACTAAAACCCCAGCTCATCACCCTTGTTCAGAACAACTGCTTATTTGGAGGAAGTGCTCAAGAAGACCCCAATCAACATCTAACCACCTTCCTGAGAATTTGTGACACTGTGAAGTCTAAATGAGTCGACCCGGATGTCTATAGGCTGCTGTTGTTCCTTTTTTCACTCAGGGACAAGGCATCAAAGTGGCTCGAATCCTTTCCAAAGGAGAGCTTGACAAATTGGGAAGATGTGGTGAATAAATTTTTGGCAAGATTATACCCTCCTCAAAGAATTAACAGGCTAAGAGCTGAGGTACAGACTTTCAGGCAATAAGATGGTGAGACTTTCTATGAGGCATGGGAGAGGTTCAAGGACTTAACAAGAAGATGCCCACTAGATATGTTCAATGAATGGGTTCAACTTCACATTTTCTATGAAGGTCTTTCCTATGAGTCAAAGAAGGTTTTAGATCATTCATCAGGGGGCTCTCTAAACAAGAAGAAAACCATTGAAGAAGCCATATATGTCATTGAAACAGTAGCTGAGAATAACTACTTCTATGCCTCTGAAAGAAGTAACACTCGAGGAGTAATGGAGCTGAACCACATGGATGTATTGCTAGCTCAAATAAGATGATCACCAAGCAGCTAGCAGATCTCACCAAAAAGGTGGAGGAAAACCAAGTTGCAGCAGTCATCACTTCATCACCAACTCAAGAAGGAGTGAATATAGGAGAAGAAAGTGACTGGGAATAAGCCAACTATGTTGGAAACTCACCTAGATAAATCCATGACCCATACTCCAAAACCTACAACTCTAGATGGAGAAATCACCCCAACTTTGGTTGGGAAAATCAACAAGACCAAGGTCAAGACCAGAGACGCCACAACCTCAACTCCAATAACAATGTAACTCACCAACATACCTCACAGAGATCCTATCAACACCCACCTAATCCCAATCCACCATCACTAACAGACGATAGACTTTCAAAAATTGAGACTCTACTTGAAGATTTATGTAGAGAAGTCCAAGACAACAAGGTGTTTAAGGAAGAAGTGCGAGCCAATATCAAAAACCAAGGAGAAAACATCAAGAGACTTGAGTCCCAAGTAGGGTATCTATCTCAACAAATTCCCAAACCCATTGATGGATTTCCCAGTGACACGGAGAAGAACCCAAGAGGAGAAATAAAGAAAGTAAGGTGGGAAGAATGTAAGATGATCACCACAAGTGATGAGAAGAGTATGAATGAAGTAGAACACCTCCAAGACAATCAAAAGGGAAACCAGGAAGAAAGGAGCCATGCACCTCAACCCACACTCAAGGAAGAGCTGAAGAAGAAGGAGACACTTAACCCATATGCACCCTTTCCCCAAAGGCTTAAAGGTGGTGTAGCAGGGAGAATGTATTCAAGATTCCTTGACATGTTTGCATCTCTTGATGTAAATATACCATTTATTAAAGCCCTCCAGCAAATGCCTTCCTACATAAAGTATATAAAGGAGCTATTAGCCAGAAAGAGTTCATTGAAAGGTGGACAAACAATAAAGATGAATAGGGATTGCAGTGCTCTCATTCAACCAGGGCCACCCACAAAGAGAAAGGATCCAGGGAGTTTCCATATTCCCTGTGCCATAGGAGAAATAATGATTGATAAAGGACTCTGTGAACTGGGAGCGAGCATCAACTTAATGCCTCTATCCCTCATGAAAAATCTTCAAATAAATGAGCTAACACCCACAGATGTAATCATTAAGTTGGTTGACGAAACCCAAAACCAGGCAATAGGAGTGGTTGAGAATGTGCTAGTGAAGGTTGGGAACTACTTCCTCCCCACAGACTTTATTGTCCTGGAAATGGATGAGAACCCTATTTACCCCATCATTCTGGGAAGGCCATTCTTAGCCATAGCCAGAGCAATCATAGATGTGGAACGAGGAGAGCTAGTGTTGAGAATACATGATGATCAGCTCACTTTTAATGTTTTCAACCTCTCACAAGAAGCAGATCATGATAACAAAGAGATGATGGAGAATCCAAATAAGGAAGCACAAGCACCACACATAAGGACTCATATGGTTAACAACCAATGTGATCAGAAGGAGCAACAGCCAAGTGTAATCCAAAAGGAACCAGACCCACCAGAATCACATGAAATAGACAACAAAACCATTCTCAAAAAGAAAACCACAAGGAACAAGTTGGCATCAACAGACACAAGAAAAAAGGTCCCAAGGGGATGGAAAAAGAAGAAAATCCCTACAGAAGATTTCTCGCCAGGAGATGAAGTGGTCTCTACATACTTCCATCTATACCACCTCACCTCCCCACTATTCCATCCCAACTGCCTCCAGTGTACACCATCAACAAAATCTTGTCCCTAGAGCATATGGAGCTTATCAACAAGGCCAGCGGACATAGGTTCACTGCAAAGGGGAAAGATTTCAAGCACTATCAGCCACCTTGACAAGGACCAAACGTCAAGCTAATGACACTAAAGAAGCGCTTCATGGGAGGCAGCCCATTTTCTATGCCCTCTTCCTTTAATTTCTAATAATAGTAATAAGGCAAATTTCATGGATTTTAAAATCAATTTTGACAACCAATATAAGACCCCTTTACATGCAGCGTATAGTACATGATAAGTTTGGTGTTCAAGGCACACCAAGTGGGCTTGAACACACTTTATGAGAAAAAATTATTCCCCAAAATTGTGGCACCATATGATCACAAACAAGTTTGGTGTACCAACGATGCATGCATGGAAAATTTAGTGGTTGATTGATTTGCATTCATGGAAAGCATTTAGTCATTTAAAAACAAAAGAAAAAGATATTTTTTTTAGCTAGCTCACACTTTAAGTTTTCCCACCAAAAATTTCAATTAACCATTTGCATTCCTTTTTTTTCATGTATAGGGAATCAAAAGGGACATTGATGGTACTTGATAGGATAATTAATAAAGGTAGGAGAATTCAAGGTTTATGAACTCATAGCCCAAGGCATTCGGAAGTTTGCTGAGAAGAGCGATTCTGGAGGAAAGTTGGGTTATCCCAGCACTATTCTCCGTCTTTGCAACTAGGCTAGGGTGATATTCGAGGATGAAAACCCCGAGAGGATAAAGGTTGGCCTTCCCATCACTTATCGTCGGATGCATGCTGCTGCAACTCCACTACCTCAACGAAGGGTAAGAAAGAGGCCAGCCCATCAAGCTGAAGAAGGATAACATCCACAGGAGCAAATTCCAGCAACCTTAAGCATGCACCAATTACAAGAGACTATTGATACTCTATCTAGGCAATGCATGGAAAATCAGGAGGTACAGAAGGAATTTCAAATGCAATTAATGGACCGCCAAGAAGAATCACTCTCTAGATGGATGAATCAGCAAAGGGAATG
The DNA here is from genome assembly GCF_014773155.1 of Arachis stenosperma. NCBI lineage: Eukaryota > Viridiplantae > Streptophyta > Magnoliopsida > Fabales > Fabaceae > Arachis > Arachis stenosperma. The sequence goes on from NC_080379.1 coordinate 58,060,527, forward strand.
GCAAAAACAATTGATGGACCAGCAATTGGAACAAAGGAGATAATGGAGTGAATCCTTCCATAGCCTGAACCAGAAGCAAGATCAACATCCAAGCACATCAAGGTGCACACATTCATGAGATGCATAGGAAACAAAGAGAACAAGCAGATCTTTTCGATGAATACAGAGCATTCTCGGAAGGAGTCTACATGAGTGAGACTGGATATCATGTGAATACCCAAGCCAGGCTTGGGTACCTAGTTAGACAACTACCTGTATTGCATCCTGGGATCACAAAATATGAGGATGTAAAGGATGAATTAGCACGAGTGGAGCGCGAAAGGGCCAAACAAAGTCATGAGTCATTAAGGAAGGCACTAGAAGATTGGAAAATAGCTAGAATGAATCGGATGAGAGGAAGCACTAGCGGACAAAGTGAACTTAAAGAGGGCAAGGAAGCAGAAGAACATGAGCATGCCAATAAGTGAAAGGTGGTGAAGTTCCTTCTTAGTTTTATCTAATTCACAGCTTTAAATAAGGAAAATCATGTATGAAATAGAACATGCTTCCATGAGTAGCTTAGGATTTTCAATTCTGCATTTAAGCTTTTCATTGCATAGGTCTATGTTTATTGAGCTTAATGTCTTTAGTGTTCCCTTCCACCTTTCTTACTTGTATACTTGTCCTTTAAGTTAATCAAAAAGAAAATGCTATGAAAAGAACAAGAGTGGAGTTATTTCGTGAAGTAGGTTCTGAATATTTGTGGTAGGATGATTAGTAAGCTAAGTTGGTTCACCAAACAAGGAAAGAAGGCAACTATCTACCCTGAATCCTATGCTTGAAACACATCCTATGAGACTAACTAAATAATAAGATCCCAATAAGAAAAGAGAAAGAGCAATAAAAGTGAAAAGGAAAGAAACACAATAAGAAACAATGCTAGGCACCAAGGGTTTTAAGATTGAGGCATGTGTCTGTGGTGTTCATGTGCAAGGGATATGCTTGGATGAATTAGCTCTTAGGGGTGCCTCATCACTTGGGAACTTGGATTAACTAGTCCAGGATTATCAGCTGAAAGTCCACTATCAAGAGTGACCTTTGCTACAGAACACTTAGTAACCCAAAGAGGTGCTGGACACCAAGGTCTCAAGAAAGAAAAATAACAAACCATGTGCCTGTGGTGTGTATGTATGAGGGAAAGAGACTTGGGGGAGTAAGTCTGTAGGGGTGTCTTAACACCTAGCACCTTGAGCCAACTGGTTCGGGAGTGTTGACTGAAAGCTTATTGATAAGCGGATAATTTATACGCTTTTTGGCATTGTTTTTAGGTAGTTTTTAGTAAGTTTAAGCTACTTTTAGGGATGTTTTCATTAGTTTTTATGTTAAATTCACATTTCTGGACTTTACTATGAGTTTGTGTATTTTTCTGTGATTTCAGGTAAATTCTGGCTGAAATTGAGGGACTTGAGCAAAACTCTGAAAAAGGCTGACAAAAGGACTGCTGATGCTGTTGGAATCTGACCTCTCTGCACTCGAAATGGATTTTATGGAGCTACAGAACTCAAATTGGCGCGCTCTCAACGGCGTTGGAAAGTAGACATCCAGGGCTTTCCAGCAATATATAATAGTCCATACTTTATTCGGAAATTGACGACGTAACTTGGCGTTGAACGCCAAGTTCATGCTGCTGTCTGGAGTTAAACGCCAGAAAAACGTCATGATCCGGAGTTGAACGCCCAAAACACGTCATAACTCGGAGTTCAACTCCAAGAGAAGCCTCAGCTCGTGGATTGATCAAGCTCAGCCCAAGCATACACCAAGTGGGCCCCGGAAGTGGATTTATGCATCAATTACTTACTCATGTAAACCCTAGGAGCTAGTTTATTATAAATAGAACATTTAACTATTGTATTAGAAGTCTTGGATCATTTGGTCTTGTGACCACATGGGGGCTGGCCATTCGGCCATGCCTGAACCTTTTACTTATGTATTTTCAACGGTGGAGTTTCTGCACACTATAGATTAAGGGTGTGGAGCTCTGCTGTACCTCAAGTATTAATGCAATTCTATTTTCTTTTATTCAATTCTCTCTTATTCTTATTCCAAGATATTCATTCGCACCCAAGAACACGATGAATGTGATGATTATATGACCCTCATTATCATTCTCACTTATGAACGCGCGTGATTGACAACCACTTCCGTTCTACATGCAACAGAGCTTGAATGTGTATCTCTTAGATTCCCCAACAGAATTTTCGTGGTATAAGCTAGATAGATGGTGGCATTTATGAGGATCCGGAAAGTCTCACCTTGTCTGTGGTATTCCGAGTAGGATCCTGGGAATCCGGAAAGTCTAACCTTGTCTGTGGTATTCCGAGTAGGATTCCGGTAATGAATGACTGTGACGTGCTTTAGACTTGCAAGTGCTGGGCGTTAGTGACAAACGCAAAAGAATCAAGGGATTCTATTCCAGTAGGCGCGGGAACCAACCAGTGATTAGTCGTGCTGTGACAGAGCGCGTGAGCGTAATTTTCACTGCGAGGATGGGATGTAGCCTTCGGCCAGGTGATGCCTCCAGACGATTAGCCATGCGAGTGACAGCCGCAGAGGACCATTTTCCCGAGAGGATTGAAAGTAGCCATCGTCGAACGGTGAACCCCTATAAACAGCTTGCCATGGAAAGGAGTAAGAAGGATTGAGTTGAAGCAGGAGAATGGCAGGCGTCCTTGAGCCATACAGTATCTCCATGCGCCTATCTGAAATTCCCACTATTAATTTACATAAGTATTTCTATCCCTTTTATTATTTCATCTATTTTCTTATTTCTATTTTCAAACCCATAAATCAATTTTAATCTGCCTAACTGAGATTTACAAGGTGACCATAGCTTGCTTCATACCAACAATCTCTGTGGGATCGACCCTTACTCACGTAAGGTTTATTACTTGGACGACCCAGTACACTTGCTGGTTAGTTGAACGGAGTTGTGAATTCAACCAGTGCCATAATAATGATTTCATACAAATAGTTAGAACATGGATCACAATTTCGTCCACCAAGTTTTTGGCGCCGTTGCCGGGGATTGTTCGAGTATGGACAACTGACGGTTCATCTTGTTGCTCAGATTAGGTAATTTTCTTTTCAAAAACCTTTTTTCAAAATTTTTCTTGTATTTCTCGTTTTTCCTCACATTATTTTCGAAAAAAAAAATTAATAAAAATACAAAAAAATCATAAAATCATAAAAATCAAAAATATTTTGTGTTTCTTGTTTGAGTCTTGAGTCAATTTTTAAGTTTGGTGTCAATTGCATGCTTTAAAAATTTTTTCTTGCATTTTTCGAAAATCCATGCATTCATAGTGTTCTTCATGATCTTCAAGTTGTTCTTGATAAGTCTTCTTGTTTGATCTTGATGTTTTCTTGTTTTGTGTCTTTTCTTGTTTTTTTATGTGCATCTTTGCATTCATATTTTCCATGCATTAAAGATTTCTAAGTTTGGTGTCTTGCATGTTTTCTTTGCATCAAAAAATTTTCAAAATTATGTTCTTGATGTTCATCATGATCTTCAAAGTGTTCTTGGTGTTCATCTTGACATTCATAGCATTCTTGCATGCATTCATTGTTTTGATCTAAAAATTTCATGCATTAAGCATTTTTGTTGTTTTTCTCTCTCATAATTAAAAATTCAAAAATCAAAAAATATCTTTTCCTTATTTCCCTCTAAATTTTCGAGATTTTGGGTTGACTTGGTAAAAAATTTTTAAAATTAGTTGTTTCTTACAAGTCAAGTCAAAATTTCAATTTTAAAAATCTTATCTTTTTAAAATCTTTTTTTTAAAAATCATATCTTTTTCATTTTTTTTATAATTTTCAAAAATTTCAAATTATTTTCAAAATCTTTTTCTTATCTTTACATCTAAATTTTTGAAAATTCACTAATAATTAATGTGATTGGTTCAAAAATTTGAAGTTTGTTACTTTCTTGTTAAGAATTGTTCAATCTTTAAGTTCTAGAATCTTATCTTGTAGTTTCTTGTTAGTGAAGTAAATAATTTCAAAATTTTTGAAATAAATCTTTTTATCTTTTATTTGATCTCTTTCAAAAATTTCATCTTTTTCAAAATTTGATTTCAAAATATCTTATCTAACTTATTATCTTCTTATCTTTTTCAAATTTGATTTCAAATCTTTTTTTCAATCAACTAACTAACTTCTTGTTTGTTTCTTATCTTTTTCAAAACCACCTAACTACTTTTCCCTCTCTAATTTTCGAAAATATCTCATCCCTTTTTCAAAAATTCTTTTTAATTAACTAATTATTTCATGTTCAATTTTAATTACATTTTATCTCTAATTTTCGAAAATTACTAACCTCTTTTTCAAAAAAAATTAATTTCGAAATTTCTCTTCTCTTTTCTTCTTCTATTTAATTATTTAATTACTAACACTTCTCTTCACCTCTCTTCATCCAAAATTCCGAATCTCCTTCTTCATTCTTCTACCCCTTTCTTTTTCTACTAACATAAAGGAATCTCTATACTGTGACATAGAGGATTCCTCTTCTTTTCTTGTTGTCTTCTCTTTCATATGAGCAGGAACAAGGATAAAGGCACTCTTGTAGAAATTGATCCAGAACCTGAAAGGACTCTGAAGAGAAAATTAAGAGAAGCTAAATTACAACAATCCAGAAACAACCTTTCAGAAATTTTCGAACAAGAGAAGGAGATGGCAGCCGAAAATAATAATAATGCAAGGAGAATGCTTGGTGACTTCACAAAGCCAACATCCAAGTTTGATGGAAGAAGCATCTCCATTCCTGCCATTGGAGCCAATAACTTTGAGCTGAAACCTCAGCTAGTTTCATTAATGCAACAAAACTGCAAGTTTATGGACTTCCATCTGAAGATCCTTATCAGTTTTTAACTGAGTTCTTGCAGATCTGTGAGACTGTAAAGACGAATGGAGTTGATCCTGAAGTCTACAGACTCATGCTTTTCCCTTTTTCTGTAAGAGACAGAGCTAGAATATGGTTGGATTCACAACCCAAGGATAGCCTGGACTCATGGGATAAGCTGGTCACTGCCTTCTTGGATAAATTCTTTCCTCCTTAAAAGCTGAGCAAGCTGAGAGTGGATGTTCAAACCTTCAAACAAAAAGATGGTAAATCCCTCTATGAAGCTTGGGAAAGATACAAGCAGCTGACCAAAAGATGTCCATCTGACATGTTCTCAGAATGGACCATATTAGATATATTCTATTATGGTCTCTCTAAATTTTCGAAAATGTCATTGGACCATTCTGCAGGTGGATCTATTCATCTGAAGAAAATGCCTGAAGAGGCTCAAGAACTCATTGACATGGTTGCAAATAACCAGTTCATGTACACTTCTGAGAGGAATTCCGTGAACAATGGGATACCTCAGAAGAAAGGAGTTCTTGAAATTGATACCCTGAATGCCATATTGGCTCAGAACAAAGTGTTGACTCAACAGGTCAACATGATCTCTCAAAATCTGAATGGATTGCAACATACATCCAACAGTACTAGAGAGGCAGCTTCTGAAGAAGCTTATGATCCTGAGAACCCTGCCATGGCAGAGGTTAATTACATGGGTGAACCTTATGGAAACACCTATAACTCATCATGGAGAAATCATCCAAATTTCTCATGGAAGGATCAACAAAAACCTCAACAAGGTTTTAACAATGGTGGACGCAACAGGCTGGGCAATAGCAAGCCATATCCATCATCTTCTCAACAACAGACAGAGAATTCTGAACAAAACACCTCTAATTTAGCCAATGTAGTCTCTGATCTGTCAAAGGCCACTTTCAGTTTCATGAGTGAAACAGGATCCTCCATTAGAAATCTGGAGGCACAAGTGGGCCAGCTGAGTAAGAAAGTCATTGAAACTCCTCCCAGTATTCTCCCAAGCAATACAGAAAAGAATCCAAAAGGAGAGTGCAAGGCCATTGACATAGTCAATATGGCCGAATGCACAAGGGAGGAGGAGGACGAAAATCCTAGTGAGGAAGACCTCCTGGGACGTCCCTCAAGCAAGAAGGAGTTTCCTATTAAGGATCCAAAGGAATCTGAGGCTCATACAGAGACCATAGAGATTCCATTAAATCTCCTTCTGCCATTTATAAGCTCTGAAGACTATTCTTCCTCAGAAGAGAATGAGGATGTAACTGGAGAGCAAGTTGCTCAATATTTAGGAGCTATCATGAAGCTGAATGCCAAGTTATTTGGTAATGAGACTTGGGAAAGTGAACCTCCCTTGCTCATTAATGAACTGGATACTTGGATTCAGAAAATTCTACCTCAAAAGAAACAAGATCCTGGCAAGTTCTTAATACCTTGTACCATAGGCACCATGATCTTTGAAAAAGCTCTGTGTGATCTGGGGTCAGGGATAAATCTAATGCCACTCTCTGTAATGGAGAAGCTGGGGATCATTGAGGTACAACCTGCCTTGTTCTCATTACAACTGGCAGACAAGTCATTGAGACAAGCTTATGGAATAGTAGAGGACGTGTTAGTAAAGGTTGAAGGCCTTTACATCCCTGCTGATTTCATAATCTTAGACACTAGGAAGGAAGAGGATGATTGCATCATCCTTGGAAGACCTTTCCTAGCCACAGCAGGAGCTGTGATAGATGTCAACAGGGGGGAACTAATCCTTCAATTGAATGGGGACTACCTTGTGTTTAAGGCACATGTCCATCCCTCTGTGACAGAAGAGAGTAAGCATGAAGAACTTCTCTCAGTTCAGAGTCAAGAAGAACCCACACAGTTAAACTCTAAGTTTGGTGTTGTGAGGCCACAACCAAACTCTAAGTTTGGTGTTAAGATCCCATATCCAAACTCTAAGTTTGGTGTGGACAACTATCAACATTGACCTGATCACCTTGTGGCTCCATGAGAGCCACTGTCAAGCTATTGACATTAAAGAAGCGCTTATTGGGAGGCAACCCAATTTTATTTATCTAATTTTATTTTATTCTATTTTATTGTTATTTTGTGTTTTATTAGGTACATGATCATGAGGAGTCACGAAAAAAAATTAAAAAAAAATTAAAAACAGAGTCAAAAACAGAAGAAAAAAATTTTCACCCTGGAGGACGCACAGGCTGGCGTTCAACGCCAGAACAGAGCACCATTCTGGCGCTGAACGCCAAAAACAAGCAACATCCTGGCGCTGAACGCCAGGAATGTGCCCAGAGAGGAAAACTGGCGCTGAACGCCAGTAACAAGCATGGAACTGGCGTTCAACGCCAGAAACATGCTTTACATGGGCGTTGAACGCCCAGAATGTGCACCAAGGGGCGTTTAAACGCCAGAATGATGCACGAAGGCATTTTACATGCCTATTTGGTGTAGGGATGGAATTCCTTGACACCTCAGGATCTGTGGACCCCACAGGATCCCCACCTAACATATTCCCACCTTACCTTTTAATCCTAATCACACTCTCCTAATCCAAATCCACTCTTCCCCATGTCACACTTCCCAACACCTTTCACCAATCACCTCAATTCCTCTTCCCAATTACCCCATTCACCACTCACATCCATCCACTCTTCCCCATAAACCCCACCTACCTTCAAAAATTCAAACCAATTTCCCTCCCATTCCCACCCAAATGGCCGAACATACCTCCCCCCCTTTCCCTATAAATACCCTTCCATTCTACTTCATTTTCACACAACACAACCCCTCCTTCTTCACCTAAACCGAACCCACCTTTCTCCCTCTCTACCATATTTTCTTCTTCCTCTTCTTCTCTTCTTTCTTTTATTGCTCGAGGGCGAGCAATGTTTTAAGTTTGGTGTGGTAAAAGCATAAGCTTTTTTTTGTTTTTCCATTACCAATGGCACCTAAGGCCGGAGTATCCTCTAGAAAAGGAAAAGGGAAGACAAAAGCTTCCACCTCCGAGTCATGGGAGATGGAAAGATTCATCTCCAAGAGCCATCAAGACCACTTCTATGATGTTGTGGCAAAGAAGAAGGTGATCCCTGAGGTCCCTTTTAAGCTCAAAAAGAATGAGTATCTGGAGATCCGACATGAAGCCTGAAGAAGAGGTTGGGAAGTCTTAACCAACCCCATGCAACAAGTCGGAATCTTAATGGTTCAAAAGTTCTATGCCAATGCATGGATCACTAGGAACCATGACCAAGGTATGAACCCAAATCCAAAGAATTATCTCACAATGGTTAGGGGGAAATACTTGGATTTCAGTCCGGAAAATGTAAGGTTGGCATTCCACTTGCCTATTATGCAAGGTGATGAATGCCCCTACACTAGAAGGGTCAACTTTGATCAAAGGTTGGACCAAGTCCTTATGAACATTTGTGTGGAAGGAGCTCAATGGAAGAGAGACTCCAAAGGCAAGCCAGTCCAACTAAGAAGACTGGACCTCAAGCCTATAGCTAGAGGATGGTTGGAGTTCATTCAACGCTCCATCATTCCTACTAGCAACCGATCTGAAGTTACTGTGGATCGGGCCATCATGATTCATGGCATCATGATTGGAGAGGAAGTAGAAGTTCATGAGGTCGTCTCCAATGAAATCTACAAAATAGCCGACAAGCCCTCACCTATGGCACGGCTAGCTTTTCCTCACCTTATTTGCCATCTATGTTACTCAGCTGGAGTTATCATAGAAGGAGATGTCTCCATTGAAGAAGACAAGCCCATCACCAAGAAAAGGATGGAGCAAGCAAGAGAAGCTCCTCACGGTTCTCAAGAGGTGCATGAGGAAGCTCATCATCAAGAAATCCCTGAGATGCCTCAAGGGATGCACTTTCCTCCAAACAACTATTGGGAGCAACTCAACACTTCCTTAGAAGGTTTGAGCCACAATGTGGAACAATTAAGGGTGGAACATCATGAGCACTCCATCATTCTCCAAGAAATAAGAGAAGATCAAAGAGCAATGAGGGAGGAGCAACAAAGGCAAGGAAGGGACATAGAAGAGCTGAAGAACATCATTGGTCCTTCAAGAAGAAGACGCCACTAGAGGTGGATTCATTCCTTGTTCTTTATTTCTTTCTGTTTTCGGTTTTTAGTATTGTGTTTATCTATGTTTTGTGTCTTTATTTCATGATCATTAGTATGAAACCATGCCTTAAAGCTATGAATAAAATCCATTAATCCTTCACCTCTCTTAAATGAAAAATGTTTTAATTCAAAAGAACAAGAAGTACATAAATTTCGAAAATAGCTCTTGAATTTAATTTAATTATATTGATGTGGTGACAATACTTTTTGTTTTCTGAATGAATGCTTGAACAGTGCATATGTCTTTTGATCTTGTTGTTTATGAATGTTAAAACTGTTGGCTCTTAAAAGAATGATGAACAAAGAGAAATGTTATTGAGGATCTGAAAAATCATGAAATTGATTCTTGAAGCAAGAAAAAGCAGTGAAAAAGAAAGCTTACGAAAAAAAAAATGGCGAAAAAAAATATATAGAAAAAGAAGGAGCAATAGAAAAAGCCAATAGCCCTTAAAACCAAAAGGCAAGGGTAAAAAGGATCCAAGGCTTTGAGCATCAATGGATAGGAGGGCCCAAGGAAATAAAATCCAGGCCTAAGCGGCTAAACCAAGCTGTCCCTAACCATGTGCTTGTGTCATGAAGGTCCAAGTGAAAAGCTTGAGACCAAGTGGTTAAAGTCGTGATCCAAAGGCAAAAGAGTGTGCTTAAGAGCTCTGGACACCACTAACTGGGGACTCTAGCAAAGCTGAGTCACAATCTGAAAAGGTTCACCCAGTTATGTGTCTGTGGCATTTATGTATCCGGTGGTAATACTGGAAAACAGAGTGCTTAGGGCCACGGCCAAGACTCATAAGTAGCTGTGTTCAAGAATCAACATGCTTAACTAGGAAAGTCAATAACACTATCCGAAATTCTAAGTTCCTAAGAGACGCCAATCGTTCAAAACTTCAAAGGAAAAAGTGAGATGCCAAAACTGTTCAGAAGCAAAAAGCTACAAGTCCCGCTCATCTGATTATAATTAATATTCATTGATATTCTGAAATTTACAGTATATTCTCTTCTTTTTTTATCCTATTTGATTTTCAGTTGCTTGGGGACAAGCAACAATTTAAGTTTGGTGTTGTGATGAGCGGATAATTTATACGCTTTTTGGCATTGTTTTTAGGTAGTTTTTAGTAAGTTTAAGCTACTTTTAGGGATGTTTTCATTAGTTTTTATGTTAAATTCACATTTCTGGACTTTACTATGAGTTTGTGTGTTTTTCTGTGATTTCAGGTAAATTCTGGCTGAAATTGAGGGACTTGAGCAAAACTCTGAAAAAGGCTGACAAAAGGACTGCTGATGCTGTTGGAATCTGACCTCCCTGCACTCGAAATGGATTTTCTGGAGCTACAGAACTCCAATTGGCGCGCTCTCAACGGCGTTGGAAAGTAGACATCCAGGGCTTTCCAGCAATATATAATAGTCTATACTTTATTCGGAAATTGACGACGTAACTTGGCGTTGAACGCCAAGTTCATGCTGCTGTCTAGAGTTAAACGCCAGAAAAACGTCATGATCCGGAGTTGAACGCCCAAAACACGTCATAACTCGGAGTTCAACTCCAAGAGAAGCCTCAGCTCGAGGATTGATCAAGCTCAGCCCAAGCATACACCAAGTGGGCCCCGGAAGTGGATTTATGCATCAATTACTTACTCATGTAAACCCTAGGAGCTAGTTTATTATAAATAGAACATTTAACTATTGTATTAGAAGTCTTGGATCATTCAGTCTTGTGACCACATGGGGGCTGGCCATTCGGCCATGCCTGAACCTTTTACTTATGTATTTTCAACGGTGGAGTTTCTGCACACTATAGATTAAGGGTGTGGAGCTCTGCTGTACCTCAAGTATTAATGCAATTCTATTTTCTTTTATTCAATTCTCTCTTATTCTTATTCCAAGATATTCATTCGCACCCAAGAACATGATGAATGTGATGATTATATGACCCTCATTATCATTCTCACTTATGAACGCGCGTGATTGACAACCACTTCCGTTCTACATGCAACAGAGCTTGAATGTGTATCTCTTAGATTCCCCAACAGAATCTTCGTGGTATAAGCTAGATAGATGGCGGCATTTATGAGGATCCGGAAAGTCTCACCTTGTCTGTGGTATTTCGAGTAGGATCCTGGGAATCCGGAAAGTCTAACCTTGTCTGTGGTATTCCGAGTAGGATTCCGGTAATGAATGACTGTGACGTGCTTCAGACTTGCAAGTGCTGGGCGTTAGTGACAAACGCAAAAGAATCAAGGGATTCTATTCCAGTAGGCGCGGGAACCAACCAGTGATTAGCCGTGCTGTGACAGAGCGCGTGAGCGTAGTTTTCACTGCGAGGATGGGATGTAGCCTTCGGCCAGGTGATGCCTCCAGACGATTAGCCATGCGAGTGACAGCCGCAGAGGACCATTTTCCCGAGAGGATTGAAAGTAGCCATCGTCGAACGGTGAACCCCTATAAACAGCTTGCCATGGAAAGGAGTAAGAAGGATTGAGTTGAAGCAGGAGAATGGCAGGCGTCCTTGAGCCATACAGTATCTCCATGCGCCTATCTGAAATTCCCACTATTAATTTACATAAGTATTTCTATCCCTTTTATTATTTCATCTATTTTCTTATTTCTATTTTCAAACCCATAAATCAATTTTAATCTGCCTAACTGAGATTTACAAGGTGACCATAGCTTGCTTCATACCAACAATCTCTGTGGGATCGACCCTTACTCACGTAAGGTTTATTACTTGGACGACCCAGTACACTTGCTGGTTAGTTGAACGGAGTTGTGAATTCAACCAGTGCCATAATAATGATTTCATACAAATAGTTAGAACATGGATCACAATTTCGTCCACCACTTATCATAAAGATTTTCCCTCTTACAGAGCACTTAGCCAAAAGAAGAATGTAATAAACCTTGAAAAAGAAGGAAGGATCAACAATTAAGAAGTCTCAAAGGATGTAATCAAGAGAGTGACTAAGGACTTGATAAAGGCCTGAAACCTAGTAAAGGAAAGAACCTAAGTTGCTATGGATGAAACCCCATAAACCAGGAATTCTACTTCTATATTATCTTCTTGCTCTTTCATTCATTCTTCCTATGTTTCAGTACTTCCTTAGGGACAAGCAAGCTTTAAGTTTGTTGTTGTGATGCCAGGGCATCTAGGCCAGTTTCACTGACATTTTCTATACTGTTTTAAGGTAGTTTCATGCGTTTTCTTAGGGAATAAGGCAAGTTTTGGATGAAAATACACTTACACCTTGATTCAAGCAACTATTGTGAATTTCACATGATTTCATGAGGATTTTGCTAGAATTGAATGATAAATTGATAATGCATAATCTCATGACTTTGGCTAGAGCTTTGATGCACTTTATTTACTTGATTTCAGGACAAAAGAAACAAGAAAGAACCACGTTAGTACTCACGTTAATCTAGTTAACGTGACTACTAACGTGGAATGGTAAATAGCTTGCAACGTTAAGGAGAAAAGTGATCACCAATAAGCCATCATAAACCCACGTTAATTGCCACGTTAACTAAGTTAACGTGGTAGTTAATGTGGAGACAAAAGAAAGCTCTAATGTTAGTGGTAAACGTTAACACCACTAACGTTCCAAGATTTGGCAATGAGCCACGTTAAGAGTCACGTTAACTTAGTTAACGTGAACTCTAACGTGGAAGAGAGGAACAATGCCAATGTTAGTGACACTCACCTTTGTCACTAACATTGGATCAACTAGCATTGCCCACGTTAGTGATCACGTTAAGACCACTAACGTGAAAGTTAACGTAGAGCTGAGATTGATGAACCAACGTTAGTGACACTCACCTTTGTCACTAATGTTGGAAGATGGCATTACTACCACGTTAGTGGCCACGTTAACTTAGTTAACGTGAGCTCTAACGTGGAGAGTAGGGGCACTTTGAGCGTTAGTGACAAAGGTAAGTGTCACTAACGCTCTCGAAGGTGAGGCATAACCACATTAAGAGCCATGTTAGTTACACTAACGTGAACTCTAACGTAGGTACTGGTGCGCGAAATTGTGATCACTACAACTTCGCACAACTAACCAGCAAGTGCACTGGGTCGTCCAAGTAATACCTTACGTGAGTAAGGGTCGATCCCACGGAGATTGGTGGTATGAAGCAAGCTATGGTCACCTTGTAAATCTCAGTCAGGCAGACTCAAATGGGTATAGTGATAAACGAATTAAGCATAAAGATAAAGATAGAGATACTTATGTAATTCATTGGTAGGAACTTCAGATAAGCGCATGAAGATGCCTTCCCTTCCGTCTCTCTGCTTTCCTACTGCCTTCATCCAATCCTTCTTACTCCTTTCCATGGCAAGCTCGTGTAGGGTTTCACTGTTGTCAGCAGCTACCTCCCATCCTCTCATTGAAAACGATTGCATATGCTCTGGTCACAGCATAGCGGAATTCATCTGTCGGTTCTCAATCAGACCGGAATAGAATCCAGTGATTCTTTTGGCGTCTGTCACTAACGCCCCGCCCTCAGGAGTTTGAAGCACGTCACAGTCATTCAATTATTGAATCCTACTCAGAATACCACAGATAAGGTTTAGACCTTCCGGATTCTCTTGAATGCCGCCATCAAGTCCTGCCTATACCACGAAGATTCCGATTAAAGAATCCAAGAGATATTCACTAGAGCCTTGGTTGCTTGTAGAACAAAAGTGGTTGTCAGTCACCTTGTTCATGAGTGAGAATGATGATGAGTGTCACGGATCATCACATTCATCAAGTTGAAGAACAAGTGATATCTTAGAACAAGAACAAGCGGAATTGAATGGAAGAACAATAGTAATTGCATTAATACTCGAGGTACAGCAGAGCTCCACACCTTAATCTATGGTGTGTAGAAACTCCACCGTTGAAAATACATAAGAACAGGGTTTAGGCATGGACGAATGGCCAGCCTCCCAGTGATCTAAGAACTAGATGTCCGAAGATGATCAAAGGATCAAAAACAATCCAAAGATGAAAATACAATAGAAAAAGGTCCTATATATAGAGAACTAGTAGCCTAGGGTGTACAGAGATGAGTAAATGACATAAAAATCCACTTCCGGGCCCACTTGGTGTGTGCTTGGGCTGAGCAATGAAGCATTTTCGTGTAGAGACTCTTCTTGGAGTTAAACGCCAGCTTTTATGCCAGTTTGGGCGTTTAACTCCCAATTAGGTGCCAGTTCCGGCGTTTAACGCTGGAATTTCTTGAGGTGACTTTGAACGCCGGTTTGGGCCATCAAATCTTGGGCAAAGTATGGACTATCATATATTGCTGGAAAGCCCAGGATGTCTACTTTCCAACGCCGTTGAGAGCGCGCCAATTGGGCTTCTGTAGCTCCAGAAAATCCACTTCGAGTACAGGGAGGTCAGAATCCAACAGCATCTGCAGTCCTTTTGAGTCTCTGGATCAGATTTTTGCTCAGATCCCTCAATTTCAGCCAGAAAATACCTGAAATCACAGAAAAATACACAAACTCATAGTAAAGTCCAGAAAAGTGAATTTTAACTAAAAACTAATAAAAATATAATAAAAACTCAACTAAAACTACCAAAAACATACTAAAAACAATGCCAAAAAGCGTACAAATTATCCGCTCATCACAACACCAAACTTAAATTGTTGCTTGTCCTCAAGCAACTGAAAATCAAATAAGATAAAAAGAAGAGAATATACTATAGACTCCAAATTATCAATGAAACTAAGCTCCAAATTAGATGAGCGGGACTAGTAACTTTTTGCCTCCGAACAGTTTTGGCATCTCACTTTATCCTTTGAAACTCAGAATGATTGGCTTCTTTAGGAACTCCGAATCCAGATAGTGTTATTGATTCTCCTAGTTAAGTATGATGATTCTTGAACACAGCTACTTATTGAGTCTTGGCCGTGGCCCAAAGCACTCTGTCTTCCAGTATTACCACCGGATACATACATGCCACAGACACATAATTGGGTGAACCTTTTCAGATTGTGACTCAGCTTTGCTAAAGTCCCCAATTAGAGGTGTCCAGGGTTCTTAAGCACACTCTTATTGCCTTGGATCACAACTTTATTTTTTTTTTCTTTTTCTCTTTCTCCCTTTTTTCGTTTTTTTTCCTTCTTTTTCTCTTTTTTTTTTTCTGTTTTTTTGTATTCACTGCTTTTTCTTGCTTCAAGAATCATTTTTATGATTTTTCAGATCCTCAGTAACATGTTCCTTTTTCATCATTCTTTCAAGAGCCAACAATTTTAACATTCATGAACCACAAATTCAAAAGACATATGCACTGTTTAAGCATACATTCGGAAAACAACAAGTATTGTCACCACATCAAACTAATTAAGCTAGTTTTAAAGATGAATTTGAAATCCTGTACTTCTTGTTCTTTTGTGATAAAAACAGTTTTCATTTAAGAAAGGTGATGGATTCATATTCATAGCTTTAAGGCATAGACACTAAGACACTAATGATCATAAGACACAAACATGGATAAACATAAAGCACCACAATTCGAAAAAAAAACAGAAAATTAAAGAACAAGGAGATTAAAGAACGGGTCCACCTTAGTGATGGCGGCTCTTTCTTTCTCTTGAAGGTCCTATGGAGTGCTTGAGCTCCTTAATGTCTCTTCCTTGTCTTTGTTGCTCCTCTCTCATGATCCTTTGATCTTCTCCAATTTCATGGAGGAGGATGGCATGTTCTTGGTGCTCCACCCTTAGTTGTCCCGTGTTGGAACTTAATTTTCTTAGGGAGGTGTTAATTTGCTCCCAGTAGTCTTGTGGAGGAAAGTGCATCCCTTGAGGTATCTTAGGGATTTCTTGAGGGGTCTCTTGTTTGCTCCATCTTCTTCTTAGTGATGGGCTTGAGGTCATGCCTTCTAAACAAAAAGCAATGCTTTTACCACACCAAACTTAAAAGGTTTGCTCGTCCTAGAGCAAAAGAAGAAAGAAGAGAGTAGAAGAAGAAGAAATGAGGAGATGGAGGTGGTGAAGAGGTATTGAGGTGAATGGTGAATGGGTGAAGAAGAAGAGAGAGTGGTGGGGTTGGTGGGGATCCTGTGGGGTCCACAGATCCTGAGGTGTCAAGGAAAAGTCATCCCTGCACCAAATGGCATTCAAAATCACGTTTTGAGCCATTTCTGGCGTTAAACGCCGGGCTGGTGCCCATTTCTGGCGTTTAACGCCAAGTTTTTGCCCTTTCCTGGCGTTTAACGCCAGTCTGGTGCCCCTTTCTGGCGTTAAACGCCCAGAATGGTGCCAGACTGGGCGTTAAACGCCTAACTGCTAGCCTCACTGGCGTTTAAACGCCAGTGAGTTCTTCCTCCAGGGTGTGCTGTTTTTCTTCCCGTTTTTCATTCTGTTTTTGCTTTTTCAATGGATTTTGTGACTTCTTATGATCATCAACCTACAAAAAAGATAAAATAACAAAAGGAAATAGATAGAATATAATCATTGGGTTGCCTCCCAACAAGCGCTTCTTTAATGTCAGTAGCTTGACAGATGGCTCTCATTGAGCCTCACCTTTTCTCAGAGCAATGTTGGAACCTCCCAACACCAAACTTAGAGTTTGAATGTGGGGGTTCAACACCAAACTTAGAGTTTGGTTGTGGCCTCCCAACACCAAACTTAGAGTTTGACTGTGGGGACTCTGCTTGTCTCTGATTTGAGGGAAGCTCTTCAAGCTTCTTCTCCATGATGACAGAGGGATATCCTTGAGCCTTAAACACCAAGGATTCTTCATTCACTTGAATGATCAACTCTCCTCTATCAACATCAATCACAGCCTTTGCTGTGGCTAGGAAGGATCTGCCAAGGATGATGGATTCATCCATGCACCTCCCAGTCTCTAGGACTATGAAATCAGTAGGGATGTAATGGTCTTTAACTTTTACCAAAACATTCTCTACAAGTCCATGAGCTTGTTTTCTTGAGTTGTCTGCCATCTCTAGTGAGATACTTGCAGCTTGTACCTCAAAGATCCCTAGCCTCTCCATTACAGAGAGGGGCATGAGGTTCACACTTGACCCTAAGTCACACAGAGCCTTCTTGAAGGTCATGGTGCCTATGGTACAAGGTAGGGAAAACTTCCCAGGATCTTGTCTCTTTTGAGGTAATTTCTGCCTAGACAAGTCATCCAGTTCTTTGGTGAGCAAAGGAGGTTCATCCTCCCAAGTCTCATTTCCAAATAACTTGTCATCTAGCTTCATGATTGCTCCAAGGTATTTAGCAACTTGCTCTTCAGTGATATACTCATCCTCTTCAGAGGAAGAATACTCATCAGAGCTCATGAAAGGCAGAAGTAAGTCCAATGGAATCTCTATGGTCCCATTTTGAGCCTCAGATTCCCATGGTTCCTCATTTGGGAACTCATTGGAGGTCAGTGCACGCCCATTGAGGTCCTCCTCAGTGGCGTTCACTTCCTCTCCTTCCTCTCCAAATTCGGCCATGGTTATGGCTTTACACTCTCCTTTTGGATTTTCTTCTGTATTACTTGGGAGAGTACTAGGAGGGAGTTCAGTAATTTTCTTGCTCAGCTGACCCACTTGTCCTTCCAAATTTCTGATGGAGGACCTTGTTTCAGTCATGAGACTTTGAGTGGTTTTGATTAGATCAGAGACCATTGTTGCTAAGTCAGAAGTATTCTGCTTAGAGCTCTCTGTCTGTTGCTGAGAAGATGATGGAAAAGGCTTGCCACTGCTAAACCTGTTTCTTCCACCATTATTGTTATTGAAACCTTGTTGAGGTTTCTCTTGATTCTTCCATGAGAAATTTGGGTGATTTCTCCATGAAGAATTGTAGGTGTTTCCATAGGGTTCTCCTAGGTAATTCACCTCTTCCATTGAAGGGTTCTCAGGATCATAGGCTTCTTCCTCAGATGAAGCATCCTTAGTACTGCCAGGTGCATTTTGCATTCCAGACAGACTTTGAGAAATCAAATTGACTTGTTGAGTCAATATCTTGTTCTGAGCCTATATGGCATTCAGAGTGTCAATCTCAAGAACTCCTTTCTTCTGATCGGTCCCATTATTCACAGGATTCCTTTCAGAAGTGTACATGAATTGGTTATTTGCAACCATTTCAATTAGCTCTTGAGCCTCTGCAGGCGTCTTCTTCAGATGAAGAGATCCTCCAGCAGAGCTATCCAAAGACATCTTGGATAGTTCAGAGAGACCATCATAGAAAATACCTATGATGCTCCATTCAGAAAGCATGTCTGAGGGACATTTTCTGATTAATTGTTTGTATCTTTCCCAAGCTTCATAGAGGGATTCTCCATCCTTCTGTCTGAAGGTTTGGACTTCCACTCTAAGCTTACTCAATTTTTGAGGTGGAAAGAACTTTGCCAAGAAGGCATTGACTAGCTTTTCCCAAGAGTCCAGGCTTTCTTTAGGTTGTGAGTCCAACCATGTCCTAGCTCTGTCTTTTACAACAAAAGGGAATAGCATCAGTCTGTAGACCTCAGGGTCAACCCCATTAGTCTTGACTGTGTCACAGATTTGCAAGAACTCAGCTAAGAACTGATGAGGATCTTCCAATGGAAGTCCATGGAACTTGCAATTCTGTTGCATTAGAGAAACTAATTGAGGCTTAAGCTCAAAGTTGTTTGCTCTAATGGCAGGGATAGAGATGCTTCTCCCATAGAAGTCGGGAGTAGGTGCAGTAAAGTCACCCAGCACCTTCCTTGCATTGTTTGCATTGTTGTTGTTTTCGGCTGCCATGTGTTCTTCTTCTTTGAAGAATTCGGTCAGGTCCTCTAAAGAGAGTTGTGCTTTAGCTTCTCTTAGCTTTCGCTTCAAGGTCCTCTCAGGTTCAGGGTCAGCTTTAACAAGAATGCCTTTGTCTTTGTTCCTGCTCATATGAAAGAGAAGAGAACAAGAAAATGTGGAATTCTCTATGTCACAGTATAGAGATTCCTTGAGGTGTCAGAGGAAAAGAAAAATGGAAGACAGAGGTAGAAAATTCGAACTTATCAAAGAAGATGGAGTTCGAATTTTGCATTAAGGAATAGAGTTAGTCCAAAAATAGAAGGATGTGAGAAGAAGGGAAGTAATTTTCGAAAATTTAAGTAAAAGATTTTGAAAACATTTTGAAAAACACTTAATTGATTTTCGAAAATAAGAGTGGAAAAGAAATCAAGTGATTTTTGAAACAGATTTTGAAATTAGAAATAAAAAAGATTTGATTGAAAACTATTTTGAAAAAGATGTGGTTAAGAAGATATGATTGGTTTAAAAAAATGTGATTGAGAAAATATGATTTGAAAACAATTTTAAAAGATATGATTTGAAAACAATTTGAAAAGACATGATTTTAAAAATTAATGACTTGCCTAACAAGAAAAGATATGATTTAAACATAAAACCTTCCTCAACAGAAAAGGCAAAAAATGTTCAATCAAATCATTAATTGTTAGTAAGTATCTTTGAAAAAGGAAAGAAATTGATTTTGAAAAAGATTTGATTGAAAAGATTTGATTTGAAAAAGATTTGATTTTGAAAAACTTTGAAAACTTGAAAAAAATTTGATTTGAAAACAAAATCTTCCTCCTTGTGCCATCCTGGCGTTAAACGCCCAGAATGTGCACATTCTGGCGTTTAACGCCCAAACTACTACCCTTTTGGGCGTTAAACGCCCAGCCAGGCACCCTGGCTGGCGTTTAAACGCCAGTCTGTCTTCTTCACTGGGCATTTTTGAATGCCCAGCTTTTTCTGTGTGATTCCTCTGTAGTATATTCTGAATCTTCAATTCTCTGTTTTATTGACTTGAAAAGACACAAATTAAAAATATTTTTGGATTTTTAATAAAAAGGAATAATCAAAATGCAACTAAAATCAAATAACAATGCATGCAAGACACCAAACTTAGCAGTTTGTATACTACTTAAACTAATGAGAATGCATATGAGACACATAAACACTCAAGTCAAGAGAATTCAAAGATCAAAACAAGGAAATCATCAAGAACAACTTGAAGATTAATGAAGACACATGCATGAATGCAATAAGAACAGAAACATGCAATTGACACTAAACTTAAGATGAGACTCTAGACTCAAACAAAAAAATATTTTTGGATTTTATGGTTTTGTAATTTTTTTGTGCTTTTTCGAAAATTAAGTGAAAAGGAAAATAAAGGTATCAAAATTCTTAATGAGAATTCCAGGAATCATGCAATGTTAGTCTAAAGCTTTAGTCTAAAGGAATTAGACATGGCCGGCTAAGCTTCAGCAGGACATTGCATTCAAGAGCTAAATTGATGATGACCAATCAGCTTTGGTGATGATAAGAACATCACCTTGAAACACTAGAATTCATTCTTAAGAACTCTGAAGAAAAATAATACCTAATCTAAGCAACAAGATGAACCGTCAGTTGTCCATTGACAAACCCCAATTTGAGGGTTTGTCTTGTATTGAATTTAGAGTATTTTGATAACCTTTTGTCACATTTAGCCTATAAATTAGCATGGTTTTGTTATCTCTCCCATATTTGTGCCTAAGTGTAAAAACATGCTTTTTAAGCCTTATTTTGATGAATTCTATTTCCTCCTTGATTCCATAAGATGCCTTGATGTGTTTGCTAGTAATTCCAGGATTGAAATAGGCTAGGCATGGATCAAAGAAGGCAAGGAAGGAAGCATGCAAGTGGAGAGAAGCACAAAAAGCCAAAGAATTGACTTCGGCCAAGCACGCGTACGCGCACAAGGCGCTCGCGCGCACATTGCAGAATTAGCCAGGGACGCGCACGCGTACCGTGCGCGCGCGCGTCGTAGCCCGCACGTGATTCTTTTATTACAACACGTGCCTGGCGATTTTGAGAGGTTTCAGCAACCAACTTTGGCGCCAAAATGCATATAAGAGCCAAGGATTGAAGGGGATTGACATAACATTCACACATTCACACCCATAGACTAATTTTAGATCATTAGGTAGATATTTTTAGTTAGTTACATTTGTAGAGAGAGAAACTCCAACTTCTCTCTAGGATTCATCTTCATTCTCTCAATTCTCAACCATTCCTTGGTGAGATCTATTGCCACTCTCAATTTACTTTGTTCATATTGTAGATCATCTTCTCTAATCTCAATTAGTGTTGTAATTGTTCAATTCTTGTAAATCTTAGAATTAGCTTTGTTGTTTTGGATTCTATTGATTCAATAAAGATCTCATTTTCATTGTTGTTCATTGTTAATTGTTGTTAATCTCTTGTGTTGAATTGCTTTGATTCTAATTCTTTTCTCTCCATTTTACTATGTCTTTCATTCTTGCTCTCCAAGTGTTTGAGAAAATGCCAACTTTAGATATGGAGTAGTATTCCCTCACTTGGCCTAGTGGTTGAGTCATTGGAGACACTTGAATAATGGATGTCAATTGTTGATTAAGAATTGAGGATTGCTAATTGACTTAGAGTGCACTAAAGCTAGACTTCCCTAGGGTAAGACTAGGACTTGTGACTTGAGTTAATTACTTTTACTTGACTTTCCTCTATAATTAGGGGTTAACTAAGTGAAGCAACACTCCTTTGTTATCACAATTGAAGGAAGCTATAGTGATGGGACTTCCAATGTTCAACCTTGGCCAAGGCTTTTGATATTGATTGATTGTTGTTTTCTTTTATTCACACTTTTATGCCACACTCTTCAAACCACAAAAAGACCACTTAACCAATAACATGCATCCTTGTAGCATTCCTAGGGAAGAACGACTCGGGACTAATACTCTCGATTATAGATTGTAGATTTGTTTGATGATGGATTTTGCGTCGGTTTAGACTATACTACGATTGATTACTTGATAATTTCTATACCGGCAAAAATCCATTTGTCAAAATGGCGCCGTTGCCGGGGAATGCGCATGAGTGCCATGTTTTTGGTTAATGTAAATATGTGAATATTGTGAATATGTTTGTCTTTTGTTTGTTTGTTAGTTTTTGTTAGCTTTAGGTCCCTATTAGTTTTGTTCTTATTTGCCACTATGAATTCTCGTCCTTGTGGTTTTGGATATGACTATGACTATTTTGTAGGCAATGAAAACTTGAATGATGGCTCACACTATGGGAGAGATGAATTCTTACGAGGGGAGCCATATCCATATGAGCAATCATCATGGCTACCTTCCCCTTCAAGCTACTATGATGGTAATCCTCCCTATAATGCATATCATTCCTATGGATATGATGATTCTTATCATGGTTATACCTCTCAACCACCACCATTCTATGCACCATACTCTCAACCCACATCTTATTTCCACCAATTGCCCACATATGATCCAAATCTATATTTCCCCTATGCATACCCTTGTGACGATTATGAACAAGCAACCCTTGAATCACCACCACTCCAACATTTTTATCCTCCAACCCAAGTCCCCATGGATGATACACTTGGTATCATTCTTCAAGAGCAAGAAGAGATCCAAACCGCCTTCACTAGTTTCACCTCTACCCTCCAAGAATTTACGTCCCGTATAGTTTCACCTTCTACCAATAACCAAAATAATTTCCCACCTCAAAGCTTCGATGAATCTTCTTTCCAACCATATTATGACTTCTCCTCTCCGCCACAAACCTCCATGGAAGCATATCAATGTCCATTAATCCAAGAGCAATATGATCCTACTTATGTTAGTAAAGCGGAACAAGAACTAAGGGATCATTTCAAGGAAGAAATGGATCAACTTCAAGCAACCATCCGTCAAAAGATAGATTCTTGGGATTCATATCACAAGCGAAATGAGTTCACGGATGATTGTGAGAAAGCAACCGAAGAGGGAGGTATGAGAGAGACTTTAGAGTCTCAAGTTGAGCACAAAGAAATGGAGTGTGTGTTGCAACAAGCGGAGGAAATGAAGGTTGTTGAAGATAAAGAAGTGGAAGAAGACCTAGAGGAGGTTGAACAAGAAGAAAGCTCCATCAACGAAAACAACTCTACATCAAGTGACAATGGTGATCTTGTTGAAGCTTCCCCCTTCGAATGTGAAGCCAATGTTGAGGAGGGTGCGCAACCTCCAACACACGACTTGATCAATAATAAAGGTTTGAAGGAAGTTAGCAAACAACAAGAATTTAAAGAAAGTTATCAAAAGATGGAAATCATCATGGAGGAGCCAAAGGAAGTGGAACCTACAATGTCAAGACCATTGGATATCTTCATTGCTAAGTCGCCGTCCCAATCACAAATTGAGTGGGTAATCATCTCATCCTTTAATTTTCTTGGCCCATATCAATATGCATTGCTAGAAACGGACGGTCAACTTAGAGCTCTTTGTGGGCTAGAGAGTAAGAACGGATTAGATGTCGGTGGACAATTTGAATCAAGGTGCATAAAGGATGGAATATCAAACTTTGAGTCTCAAAGGTGGAGTGAAGCCAAATTCAATGGGATTAGGATGATGAGTATGAGTTACAAGGAGAATTCAATAAGTTTGTTACCCCATTGGAAGCATGAAGATCAAGAAGAAAAGGGGTTGACAAATAAAGTATGGGACCCCGGAACATACATAGATCACTATCAACTTAGGGGTCTTGTTACTTGCTTAGGCCCCCTTGAAGGCCTTGTACGTTTAAATTGGGATCCCGGAGGCTATTGGAAGAGCAAACATTGGTGGGGATTCAAAGAAGAGTTCAAGCATAAGCCACCCTAGCAAGGACTCCACCAAATGTCCAACTTAAGGACTTTAACTAAAAGTGCTAGGTGGGAGACACCCCACCATGGTAAACTCTTTCCACTCTCTTCTAACCTTGTTTAATAAGTGATTTGGGTTACCATTGTAGGTAGTTTTTCACTTCATAATTAGCTTGTTTGTGTACATTAGTTGCTAGCATATTAACATGTATGTTGTGCTTAGTAGAAATAGAATAAATCTCAAAACCAACTTGCATTTTAGAAAGTGTGTGATTTTGACTAAATAAGGAGTTGTAGCCTTGTAGGCACCATGGGGAGCCTTTGGGCAATTAGAGTTTTTAGGCAATTCAAAAAAAAAAAAAAAAAAGAAGAAAAAAAGGGGGTGGACGCGAGCGCACCATGTACGCGCACGCGTCCCTGTATGGATGCACCATGAGCCACACTCCCGAGAGTTGGGCCGCCCTTGGGCAACCATCATGCCTTGAGCCCAACGTAATACACGCGGACGCGCACAACATGCGTGCGCGCCGTCGTCAAGCATATGGACATTCGCGCAGACGCGCACCTGCCGCGTCCGCGCCGTTTACTGCCGCATCGATTGAGCCAATTCACAGAGAGTTGAGCCAGTTCTGGGCCATCCTTAAGCCCCTGGCCCAACTTGCTTCGCGCGGACGCACACATGCCGCGTGCGCACCGTTTGTCATAGATCATCAACTTACGCGGACGCGCACTGTCCGCGCACGCGTCCTTTCCTATTTTGCTCATCCACGCTCAAGCGCGCTGTACGCGCACGCGTAGGTCCCTAGATTCCCTAATGAGCGACGCGCACTGCGCAGCCGCGCACCCCCATTTTTTCTCCCCCCATTTTCATCTTCTTCACCCTCTCACCCCCAACCGCCGCTGCTCCGCCGGTACCACCGCCACAGCCAGAGCCTACCGGTGTACCTATCCCGGATCCTCAGGATTAGCATCGAGGACGATGCTTGATCTTAAGTGTGGGGAGGTAGCCGGTGGCATAATTAGATACCGGTGAACATTTTAACCACTTTTCTAGCTATCTCACTTTGCACACTTTTTGTGTATATTTGATGTATTTTGAATTTATTTTAGATACTTTTATTGCTTAGTCAAACATTGAGATTTTCCAAGAAGTTTAAATAGAGGGCATTACCCAATTGATTGAAGGAAATTTTTGGTGAAACTTGCTTGAATTTCATACCTCGTGAAGCATGTATTGAACTAAGAACACAAGCTTGTGAGACTTGAGCCTATTGATGTGGTTACATTTTATAACCACTTATTTTCCATTCTTGTGTGAAATTGTTCTCTTTCTATGATTGTGATCCTTGATTTGCTTGATTCTATATGTCCATTTATTTCTTGTATTTATGCATTTATATGATTGAGGCCATCACCTCATTAGCCACTTACCCAAATGGCCAACCCTTTTATACTCCATTGTTAGCCAATTTTGAGCTTATGTTTAACCAACTTATTCTCAATTTAGCACATTACAAGCCCAAGGCGAAAAACCAACAAAAGTCCTTGTTTGGATCTTTGATTAGCCTAGGCTAGTGAGAGTGTTTATTATTCAAAGTTGGTGAGGCTTGGGAACATTGGATGGGATAAAAGGGGTAGTACACTTTCATGTTTAGGAATTGGGTACATATTCATGTATTGATTAAATGTAAAAACCTTGTGCATTGATGTTCTTGTATGTAATAAAGAAAAAAAAAAGAATGAATGAAAAAGAAAAAAAAAAGAAAAAAAAATAAAGAAAAAAAATGAATGATGATGAAAAAGAAAAAAAAAGTATATATAATAAAGAGGGGACAAAATGCCCCAAAGTGAAGTCAATAAAAAGGAATCAATGCATATGTGTTATGAATCAAATAAGAATGCATGAGTATGTAAGAAAAAGTGAAGAATGGGTAGTTAGGATAGTTTGAATTTGTATAGGTCATTATATAGCTAGGTGGGAAAGTCTCTGCTAATCAAAGATTCAAATCCTAGTCCACTTAACCATAAATGATCCTACCTTGATCCTAACCCCATTACAACCCAAATGAAAGACCTCATGATGAATGTATGCATACATTGAATAAGTGTTGATTGTGAGAAGAAAATCAAATTTTGGAAAACATGATTAGAAGAGAATTGAGTGAATTAACCCTTAAACACTTGAGTGAATAGAGCGGATACACATCCGGTGAGGGTTCAAAAGTTCAATCACATGTATTCGCCCGTATTATCTATATTCTTGTAAGTTGAACTCCTTTTGCTAATTCAATACAATTGTGGTTTGGATTTAATTCCTATCGCCTAGCTCTTGTGCTTACACATGCTCTTGGGAATTGATTTGTTTGAACTAAGCATTTTCAATTACTTTAGATAGTTGCATTTAGATAGGACCCATGTAGTTTAGTTGCATCCAAATAAATGTCATAACCCTTAGTTCCTTCTTATTTTAGCATGAGGACATGCTAAGGCTTAAGTGTGGGGAGGTTGACAAACCCCAATTTGAGGGTTTGTCTTGTATTGAATTTAGAGTATTTTGATAACCTTTTGTCACATTTAGCCTATAAATTAGCATGGTTTTGTTATCTCTCCCATATTTGTGCCTAAGTGTAAAAACATGCTTTTTAAGCCTTATTTTGATGAATTCTATTTCCTCCTTGATTCCATAAGATGCCTTGATGTGTTTGCTAGTAATTCCAGGATTGAAATAGGCTAGGCATGGATCAAAGAAGGCAAGGAAGGAAGCATGCAAGTGGAGAGAAGCACAAAAAGCCAAAGAATTGACTTCGGCCAAGCACGCGTACGCGCACAAGGCGCTCGCGCGCACATTGCAGAATTAGCCAGGGACGCGCACGCGTACCGTGCGCGCGCGCGTCGTAGCCCGCACGTGATTCTTTTATTACAACACGTGCCTGGCGATTTTGAGAGGTTTCAGCAACCAACTTTGGCGCCAAAATGCATATAAGAGCCAAGGATTGAAGGGGATTGACATAACATTCACACATTCACACCCATAGACTAATTTTAGATCATTAGGTAGATATTTTTAGTTAGTTACATTTGTAGAGAGAGAAACTCCAACTTCTCTCTAGGATTCATCTTCATTCTCTCAATTCTCAACCATTCCTTGGTGAGATCTATTGCCACTCTCAATTTACTTTGTTCATATTGTAGATCATCTTCTCTAATCTCAATTAGTGTTGTAATTGTTCAATTCTTGTAAATCTTAGAATTAGCTTTGTTGTTTTGGATTCTATTGATTCAATAAAGATCTCATTTTCATTGTTGTTCATTGTTAATTGTTGTTAATCTCTTGTGTTGAATTGCTTTGATTCTAATTCTTTTCTCTCCATTTTACTATGTCTTTCATTCTTGCTCTCCAAGTGTTTGAGAAAATGCCAACTTTAGATATGGAGTAGTATTCCCTCACTTGGCCTAGTGGTTGAGTCATTGGAGACACTTGAATAATGGATGTCAATTGTTGATTAAGAATTGAGGATTGCTAATTGACTTAGAGTGCACTAAAGCTAGACTTCCCTAGGGTAAGACTAGGACTTGTGACTTGAGTTAATTACTTTTACTTGACTTTCCTCTATAATTAGGGGTTAACTAAGTGAAGCAACACTCCTTTGTTATCACAATTGAAGGAAGCTATAGTGATGGGACTTCCAATGTTCAACCTTGGCCAAGGCTTTTGATATTGATTGATTGTTGTTTTCTTTTATTCACACTTTTATGCCACACTCTTCAAACCACAAAAGACCACTTAACCAATAACATGCATCCTTGTAGCATTCCTAGGGAAGAACGACTCGGGACTAATACTCTCGATTATAGATTGTAGATTTGTTTGATGATGGATTTTGCGTCGGTTTAGACTATACTACGATTGATTACTTGATAATTTCTATACCGGCAAAAATCCATTTGTCATCCATACACAAGAACAATCCCCGGCAACGGCGCCAAAAACTTGGTGCGCGAAATTGTGATCACTACAACTTCGCACAACTAACCAGCAAGTGCACTGGGTCGTCCAAGTAATACCTTACGTGAGTAAGGGTCGATCCCACGGAGATTGGTGGTATGAAGCAAGCTATGGTCACCTTGTAAATCTCAGTCAGGCAGACTCAAATGGGTATAGTGATAAACGAATTAAGCATAAAGATAAAGATAGAGATACTTATGTAATTCATTGGTAGGAACTTCAGATAAGCGCATGAAGATGCCTTCCCTTCCGTCTCTCTGCTTTCCTACTGCCTTCATCCAATCCTTCTTACTCCTTTCCATGGCAAGCTCGTGTAGGGTTTCACTGTTGTCAGCAGCTACCTCCCATCCTCTCATTGAAAACGATTGCATATGCTCTGGTCACAGCATAGCGGAATTCATCTGTCGGTTCTCAATCAGACCGGAATAGAATCCAGTGATTCTTTTGGCGTCTGTCACTAACGCCCCGCCCTCAGGAGTTTGAAGCACGTCACAGTCATTCAATTATTGAATCCTACTCAGAATACCACAGATAAGGTTTAGACCTTCCGGATTCTCTTGAATGCCGCCATCAAGTCCTGCCTATACCACGAAGATTCCGATTAAAGAATCCAAGAGATATTCACTAGAGCCTTGGTTGCTTGTAGAACAAAAGTGGTTGTCAGTCACCTTGTTCATGAGTGAGAATGATGATGAGTGTCACGGATCATCACATTCATCAAGTTGAAGAACAAGTGATATCTTAGAACAAGAACAAGCGGAATTGAATGGAAGAACAATAGTAATTGCATTAATACTCGAGGTACAGCAGAGCTCCACACCTTAATCTATGGTGTGTAGAAACTCCACCATTGAAAATATATAAGAACAGGGTTTAGGCATGGACGAATGGCCAGCCTCCCAGTGATCTAAGAACTAGATGTCCGAAGATGATCAAAGGATCAAAAACAATCCAAAGATGAAAATACAATAGAAAAAGGTCCTATATATAGAGAACTAGTAGCCTAGGGTGTACAGAGATGAGTAAATGACATAAAAATCCACTTCCGGGCCCACTTGGTGTGTGCTTGGGCTGAGCAATGAAGCATTTTCGTGTAGAGACTCTTCTTGGAGTTAAACGCCAGCTTTTATGCCAGTTTGGGCGTTTAACTCCCAATTAGGTGCCAGTTCCGGCGTTTAACGTTGGAATTTCTTGAGGTGACTTTGAACGCCGGTTTGGGCCATCAAATCTTGGGCAAAGTATGGACTATCATATATTGCTGGAAATCCCAGGATGTCTACTTTCCAACGCCGTTGAGAGCGCGCCAATTGGGCTTCTGTAGCTCCAGAAAATCCACTTCGAGTGCAGGGAGGTCAGAATCCAACAGCATCTGCAGTCCTTTTGAGTCTCTGGATCAGATTTTTGCTCAGATCCCTCAATTTCAGCCAGAAAATACCTGAAATCACAGAAAAACACACAAACTCATAGTAAAGTCCAGAAAAGTGAATTTTAACTAAAAACTAATAAAAATATAATAAAAACTCAACTAAAACTACCAAAAACATACTAAAAACAATGCCAAAAAGCGTACAAATTATCCGCTCATCAGGTACAAAGGGCATAAGGCAACGTTAATGGGAAAGGAGAGTCCCAATAACGCTTGCGAAGGGTTATAAGCCAACATTATTGGGAAAGGTGAGTCCCAATAACGCTAGCGAAGATTTACAAGGCAACGTTAGTGGTCACGTTAGTGCCACTAACGTTGGAGTTAACGTAGGCTATATGGGGTTGGAACGTTAGTGAAAATTGTGATTGCCACTAACGTTCTCGAACCCACAATGTCACTTAACGTTAACTTCACTAACGCCCATGCCTAATTCATACTTCTCTGCAAGTTGGGCCCACTAAAGATTAGAACTGCTTCAACTCAAGATCCAAAACCCACATCCAAGACTTGAAGAACTCACTAGAAGATCAAGAGGGGTAGTATATATAGGAGTAGTTTTAAACTATAGAGGAGCTTGGCACTTTGGAGAACTACTCTCTGTATATTTACTTTTTTGCACTTTTAGCTGGGATGTATTATTTTCTGCCATTTTCCATTTCTAGAGCTATGAACAACTAAACCCCTTTCATTGGGTTAGGGAGCTCTGTTGTAATTTGATGGATCAATTATAGTTTTCATTCTCTTCTTCTTTCTTCTCTTTTGATTTACTAGAAAGCTTTCGCTCTTAATTCAATTGGTTAGTTGTCTTGGAAAAGAAACTCTCCATAATTGGATCTCCTTTGAGCCTTGGAAAAGGGATGAAGAGATCATGCTAGAAATCCTTTCTCATGTTGGACCAAATTGGGGTCTGGGCGGATATAGTGACATGTAATCCTCCCAACACTTTGATTTGGAAATACATGTGGTATAATCAGTGACCATACTTCATCTCTTCCCATGAGCAATTAAATCAAGGAATTGGGCCATTGTTCAAGCTTAGAGAGATTGGATTACTAAGGAATTGGAATCTAATCACCTAAGATTACCAAGGAGATCAATAGATGCATTGATTGAGGAAGAGATGAAAATGAACTTGATCCGGAGAATACAACATCTCCTGAGCCCAATGAATTCCCCATTTCTGATCTTACCCATTTTTTTTATTTTCTGTCATTTATTTTCATGCTCATTACCCCAAATCCCCATTTAAGATTCTGCACTTTTATTTTCTGCTATTTACTTTTCCGCCATTAAATTTTCTGCAATTCTCAAACTACACTCTGTTTAGCTCAACTAGCATACTCTTCCAACTAAAGTTGCTTGACCAATCCATCCCTGTGGGATTTGATCTCACTCTATTGTGAGTTTTTACCTGACGACAAATTCGGTATACTTGCCGAAATGAAATTTGTTGAGAGACAAGTTTTCACGCATCTGAGGCAACCCAATCACGGTTAGTGTCTTTTTCCTCTCTTTTTCATTTAAGCATTCCATAGTTACATTCTCAATCTTCTTTGTTCCTTTGCATTTTTTCTTTCACTTCACTCTTTTTGGTTTACGTTATTTTTCAAAGTTTTTCAAAAAAAAAAAAAGGATGATAAGTGTGAAGCCTAGCACCCAAGGAGGGAGCCAAGCTCCTTTGAAGGTGCAAAGAGGATGGCGCCTAGACTTACATATAGGAGCCCAGTGCCTAAGCATTGAGGGCTCCCAGGGGCATAATTTTGGAGTCGCGTCCAACGCCCATTTCCCAAGCCCAGTGTCCCTCATTGTTTCATGGAGGACAACGCCCAATTTCCAGACTTGGCACCCAACGCCAAGCATACATGGGACATGCATCCTCCTCAAAATGATTTAATTTTTTTTTTGCTTTTTATTTTTTTCTTTAATTTCTTCGTAAAAAAAGTCTTCTTTAAAAATCTTCACATGCATAGTTACTATTTGATTTTCAACTTCGTTACTACCATTATGAATTATTTTTTCAAAAAGATTTTAATTCTTTTTTTTTAACTTCTTATTTTTTGTTCTTTAATTTCTTCGTGAAAAAAGTCTTCTTTACTGTCATTATTAAGCATGCATGATATATCACTTCAAGCTATTTTTGTTAATGTCATCATTCACATGCATGAAAGCTTAGCATGTTACCTTTGCACACTTTATTTTTCAACTTTCAATAGTTCAAATATTGGCATTTAGTTTCTTGTTTTACACTTATTCTTTCTGCACACTTGCACACCACACGCTCCTCCAAGCATTCATAACCATACAATTCACACTCCATTCAACTATAAATTCACATGCATTCATTCATCCACACATAGCACAAACACATTTAAACATTCTCTTCTTTTTTTACTTGTATTCTATTTTTATTTTCATACGGCCAAACTTTAAATTCGGTGTTGTGGTTGTGCTTGGTACCATTATAAGTGTTAAACAAAATTCAAAATGCCTTTGTTCAAGAACAGGAAGAGAAAGGAACTAGATGCTCTATCTTTTGACATAACCCAGTTCCAAACCCAATTACATGAAAATCAATATAGAACATGGATAAAAGAGAAGGCCATAATTCCCAATGTGAGGTTTGACTTGAAATCGAAAGAATATCTAGTAATTCAAGCCGAGATCTCCCATCAAAAGTGGACTGTCTTGAGAAGTCTACTGAGGAGTATGGGTCTTACTTTGGTCTATGAACTCTATGCTAATACTTGGTTGAGACATCAAGAGGAAACTCAAGATAAGAAACCAACTTATATGAGCTATGTCTGAGGCCAGCCCATTGACTATGGGCCTCGGAATATCTGAAGGGTTCTCTGCCTTCCACCTCCACCATGTTATGCACACAACCTACTGTGAGTATGCCATGAGGATGATGACTAATAGAATGGAGCAAGATGTTCTCCATGATATTTGTGTCCCTGGGACACAATAGAAACTTAATCCAAGGGGGATGCTGAACCAATTAGGAAGGTCGGACCTCATTTCTATCACCAAGGAGTGGTTGGATTTTATTCAACATTCACTTGTCCCTACCTCCGATAACTCAGAAGTGACAGTGGAGTGAGTAATCTTAATCCACTCTATCATGATTGGGGAAAAGATAGAGTAGAAAACATCATTCCCCTTCACATCAAAACCATGGCACGAAGCTTCGATTCAAGGTCAAGACTCAGATTTTCGAGCCTTATTCATCATCTATGCGAGACTACTGGAGTGTTCATTGAGCAAGGTACGCCCATCAAACTTGAAAGTCTCATCATTATGACAAAAATAGAGAGAAAATCAAGAAGATACTACATTGAAGAAAAAGAATAAGAACCATAGCAACAATCTCCTCCTTCTCCTCTTGCACCTGAACCTCAAGCTGGACCCAATCAATCTCAAGCCCAAGGGATTAATTTGGAGAGCTTCTATCAAAAATTTCAACAATTTTGGTTGGATATAATGGATAGAATAACCTATCTGTGTGTTGTCATTCAATCCTCGCACCCACAACATGTTCTCCCTTCTGAGCATTTGCATCAAGTGTGGGAACAACGTAGAAGAGAGGAATCTCAAAGGATGCGGGGGAAAGTATGAGTAAAACAAAGATGGCACCAAAGAACCTTGGAGGGAACGGTCGAAACCGAGAATGAAAAAGATGATGAATCACGAACTTGGTAATTTTGTTTGTTTCTAGTGGCTAGTTTTCTTTCAATTTTATTTTTTCTTTTACATTGTCTTTATTTTTATTTTTCTGTTTCTTTTTTTCTTTGCATTATGCTTTTGTTTCTTTATTTTTTAATTTTTTTTAAGTGCTTACTACTTGTACTTGTCCTCTATGCACTCCACCATTATGAAGGGAGTAGCTCTATATAAAAAGAATTGAATAATTAACAAAGAAGTTCAATTAAAATGTGGTGGTCATTAGTAATATGATTATATTCCGTGGACTTAAAGTATTTGAACAAATCTTGAGGAAAGGGGCGACAGAATCTCTAGAAACAAAAGTTTAGGGACATATTATGAGATTTCAAAAATCCAAGACCTTGAAGCAGGGATTATGTAAAATAAAGTATGGAAAGATCAAAAAATCAAAATCAACAAGGCTCTGAGAACTAATAACTAGAGTCCAATTATGTGCCTGCAATGTTTCTGTTTCATGGAGAGACTTAGGCATTTCATTTCGAGTGGTGCCTCATCACCCAAAAACTTGGGCCAACTGGCTTGGGATTATCAATTGAAAGCTTACATTAAAG
The DNA here is from genome assembly GCF_014773155.1 of Arachis stenosperma. NCBI lineage: Eukaryota > Viridiplantae > Streptophyta > Magnoliopsida > Fabales > Fabaceae > Arachis > Arachis stenosperma. Next base: position 58,093,892 of record NC_080379.1, read on the forward strand.
AGTTGCTTTGAAACAAAATATTTAGAATCCAAAGAGGCTATGAGCATCAATGTCTGGATGAACAAAACCCTAATTTTGTGCTTGTGGTGTGATTATGTCAATAAGAGACTTGGGTAATTAGATCCGATGGGTGCTTTATCACCCGGTAACTTGGGTCAACTGGTCTGGGATTATCCATTGAAAACTCGCCAAGAGCTGCCTTATGACAAAGTACTTAGTGTCAAGAACTTCAAACATCTTTCCCTCAGTTTAATTGTAAGGTAAACTGCTTCAAGGATAATACAAGCCTAAAAGGATTCTCGTAATACAATCCGAATTTGAGTTTTTGAATATTCTTTATTCCTAAGTATGCAAGATTCATTATGATAAGAGAAGTCTGTTTATAATCAGAGAGCTCATTTGCAAATCCGTTACTTTCCTTTTTACTTGAGGACAAGCAAAGTGTTAAGTTTGGTTTCTTTTTAATTAGTTTTCTTAGATTTAAATCAAAGTTCTTATGTTTTTAGTGAAGTTTTGATAAATAATCATATGTTTGGAGTTGTGTTAGAATGATTGTGTTTTCAGAATATAATTAAGCAAATCAAGATGAAATTTAGCAGAAAACACAAGTGCAGTTCAAGAGAAGCTGGCGCCAGGCTCAAGGAGGCCAAGCCCAGCACCTAGAATCCAAGCTGGGTGCCCAAAATCCAGACTCCAGCTCTAAGGACATGCTACCCGACGCCCAATTTGGGCACCCAACTCCTCTATTCCAAGCCCAGTGCATTAGTGCCTGCGGGAAGGCAAAGTGGTTGGCACCTAGATCCAAAAAGTGGTGCCTAGCTCCACCAAAATCACAAGTATTGGGTGCCCAGTGCCCCTACACCCAAGCTGGGTTCCAAACATTAAGCCCAGTGCCAATGTTTTCAAGCCCAGTACCAAGTACCAAGTCAACTCCCAAGAAGATTCAATTCAACTTAAAAGATTCAAGATTTAAAATATTAATTAGCAACAACTTCTTTTAGAAAGATAAGATTTGGTTATTAACATTTAGATTAGATTAAATTTGAATTTGAATACGTTGTTATCTTTCTCTTTGGAAGATAAGATTAGTTTTTGAAATTCAATTAGTTAGGAAGATAGATTATAAATAAGTGAACAAGGTTTCCATCAATTAATTATCATCGAATCATTATTGGAGCCATCTAGCACCTCATTAGTTTTAGATTATTTTCTTTTCTACAATGAGTAACTAAACCTATCTGTTAAAGGTTAGGAGCTCTATTTTAGTTTATGAATTAGTAATGCAAGTGTTTTTGTTTTTTACTTTGATTCATGCTTTCTACTTTCTCAAGATTGAGTTTTGTTCTTCATCATTAATGGTTAGAAGTATTGGAAAATATTCTAATTCTGTTTTGAATTTTATTATTACATCAAAAAATTTAATATTAGAATTAGCTTGAAACTCATCTCATAATCTTCAATTATTTATAACTAGTCTTTGAATACATAACATTTAATTCAGGTAGGGATAGTCTTTGAATATTGTGTTGCTTAAAATCAAAATAGTTCTTCACCTCTTGTTTAATTAGTTGACCAATGGATTGGCAATTAATTAAGTTAATAGAAATTAAATTACCAAGGAATTGGAATTTGATTATAAGTGATTTGCCATGAAAAGAGTTTTGCATAAGTCAAAGTAGGAAGACACAAGTATTGCTTTTTTCTAAAAATTTAACATCTCCAAAGCCTTTAACATTCACATTCTTTGATTACTTTCGTAAATCTCTAAACCTTCTTTTGATCACCATAATTCTCTCTTCACTGTTCTTTGCTCTACTTCAAGATTCACAATCTTCTTGCCAAGATTTGATTGATCTAATTATATATTCAATTGGAGGTTTCTTTATTTAATCCATTAATCCTCATATGGGAACGATATCCACTCATCGTAATATTACTTGATGTAATTTGATGCACTTGCCAATATCCGAGCATATCAGTTTTGGCTCATCAGACAGCTTCAGCAGCAGTAAGGAAAACGTTAACGTTCAGTGGCGGCGACAACAGAAGTTTCAGGTGGTGGTGGCGACTACAACAGCTTCAACTAAGCATATGTGAGCTAGAGACAATAGAGAAAATGTGGAGAGAGAGAGAGAGAGAGAGAGAGAGAGAGAGACTTTGCAAAAGTGAGGAGGAAGGGTTTCGCGTTTGAATTTCTCCCAATTTTACCATTAGATTTACTAGCAAAAATTTCCACCAGTAAAGTGTCTAAGCGTTACATTTAGATAAACCGTTATACCGGCGGAATATACTAACGAAAAATATGTCGATAAATTTAGCGCAAGTAAAATAAGATTTCACGCCACTAGTTACCGTCTGATTTAGTGGCGAAATAAAAAATCCGACGGTAATCAATTTTAGAAACAAAATTTTGCTCGTATCCGAATAAAAACCACCGTTGAATCCACAGGTATTAGCCGTCACTAAATTTGACGGTAAATCTGACGATACTCAGTAATTTTCTGATAACGAATAATTTGCTAGAGTTTGTTGAACCATGTCCTAGGAACCTTTTAAACTATAAATTGTAATTTGTAGCTTTGCAAATAATACGATAACTAGATAGAACAAAATCATGTAGTAGATGCATTAAGACTATTTCAAAAATATCACAATTAATAAGTTCCACCCTTTTGATAAAGCATTAGAGAGATGAATTTTAGGTTGGGCATTTTTAGATAAGGGTGTATATAGACCAAATCGGGTTGGGTTAAGCTAGTATTGACCATATTCTAATATTACACCGAGTCTATTTTTAATACGTCATCTACTTGATACCAAATGAAAATGGCAAACTTGAACTAGATAAAATGTGCTTTTCAAATTCTGAGTCTTAAACACGCTTAGTTTTAGGCATTTGGTAAGGGTTAAGTTTTCATAGTGTTTGTTGAAATTTGAATTTTCTGGAAAAGATAATGAATGTGGTTGTTAAAGTTGCAATATGTTGAGAGATTAGCATTGAGTAATTATTGTTTAAGGTTCATTTTAAGATAACAATATTTGGCAATTGGTGACAATTCGTGTTGGTATGTTAACATAACTACTATTATATATGCTACCTAATTAAATTCTTAAAAAAAATAGATTATTGTTTATTTAATTTTTTATGTCGAAATTTTTTATTTAATAATCATTATGAAATGATCTTAATTTATTTCATTTGAACTACAATCATCTATTATTATCGAAAGATTTCGAAGATTGATGAGATTGAGTGGTGATTTCCAAAATGAATTAAGTATAAGATTTAAGGATTTACGGAATCCAGGATGAAGGATTATTATGGAGCATTTTCTATTTGGAGAGTTTATAAATGTGAGTTGTTCGCGGTTTGGAGGGGATTGGAACTTGCGTGGAAATGTGGATTCAACTCAGTTTCACTATAAGAAAAATGCTGAAATCCATCGGATTTACTGGTAAAAAACGAACATAATCCGCCGGTAATAAGATTATCATCAAATTTGCTGTTGGATTAAACCTGACAGTATAAATCTCGCCGATAATTGTTTAACGTCGGATTTTGCTGTCCGCCGATAACTTGCAATGGATTTAGCGGTAGAATTTGATTTTTATGCTATGAATATCTGACGTCAGTTACCGGCGAATTTTTTTTTACGGTAACTTTAGTGCCAAACTATTTTATTGCTGCATTTTTACCGTCAGATTTTTTTCTCAGTAAATCTAATGGTAAGTTGATTTTTTTTGTTAATTATTTTATGCAATTTGTGTCCAAATTCTAATTTTTTTATTCAAATTTATTTTTTGCAAAATTAGTAGTTAAATTCTAAACAATAGAATATGTTAAATTAAATATCAAGCATACAAATGAAATAAAAAGTCAAATAAGAGGATATAATACAATTAAATAGTATAAAATAAAACCCTAGAAACTAAAGATCCTAATAGATGTCATCCTCGTCCTATTGGTCCTGCTAAGGCGGCGGCCTAGGCAGTGATGATATATGTGCCCCTCCAGCAGCGTCGCCACTGCCACTGGTGTGTACCTCAGGTAATTAATAAATAGTTAAATAATAAATTAATTATTATTTAAAGAAATTAGAAAATTAAATTTTATAGTTTAATAGAGTAGAAATAATTAAAATATAAATTTTGGCACTAATTTCAAAGATTTTGGCCTAAAATTGGATCAACAGGCCAAATGATTAGATTAGACCCAAATTGGGACAAAGGTCTAACATATAAAAGCCAACCTCAGCCTTCTTCTTCCCCATAACCTCATGAAACACGCTGATGGAGGGCAAATGGGAGTAAAGAAACTCCAAAACCTAGCTCAAACTTCAATCTCACATATCTTTCAATACGGAGCTCCGATTGACGAGCCATTAGCGGCCACGCATTCGTCTTAGAATTCTCTAAAAAATCCACTAAACAATTTGGTAAGAAAATTACATCTTCTTACCTAGTTCTCACCATATTAGTTCTGAAATCTTAGGTTTTGGGTATTGAGAAATTGAATGATTTTGATGGTTTAGGTAAACTCTAGCAGCGAATAATCGCTGGGTTTTTGCCTGTTTGACTCATGGATAAGGTAAAGAACCTTTAACCCTTGTAAAATTATTAAATTAGCAAACTCTATCTTATTTTTAGTGATGTTTGTGTGGAATTAGATTGTGTATATGTGAACTAGAACCAAATTATGAAGTTGGAAGCTTGAGTTTGAGCTTGGAGGCTGGTGCGCGAAATCGTGATCACTACAACTTCGCACAACTAACCAGCAAGTGCACTAGGTCGTCCAAGTAATAAACCTTACGCGAGTAAGGGTCGATCCCACGGAGATTATTGGTATGAAGCAAGCTATGGTCACCTTGTAAATCTTAGTCAGGCAGACTCAAATGGGTATAGATGATGAATGAAACATAAAGATAAAGATAGAGATACTTATGTATATCATTGGTGAAAGCTTCAGATAAGTGTATGAAGATGCTTTCCCTTCCGTCTCTCTGCTTTTCTACTGTCTTCATCCAATCCTTCTTACTCCTTTCCATGGCAAGCTTATGCAAGGGTTTCACCGTTGTCAGTGGCTACCTCCCATCCTCTCAATGGAAATGTTCAACGCACCCTGTCACGGCACGGCTATCCATCTGTCGGTTCTCGATCAGGCCGGAATAGAATCCAGTGATTCTTTTGCGTCTGTCACTAACGCCCCGCCCTCAGGAGTTTGAAGCACGTCACAATCATTCAATCATTGAATCCTACTCAGAATACCACAGACAAGGTTAGACCTTCCGGATTCTCTTGAACGCCGCCATCAGTTCTAGCCTATACCACGAAGACTCTGATCTCACGGAATGGCTGGCTCGTTTGTCAGGCGAGCGCTCGGTTGTCAGGCGATCAACCATGCATCGTGTATCAGGAATCCAAGAGATATTCACCCAATCTAAGGTAGAACGGAGGTGGTTGTTGATGTGTGGAAAACGATCCAACACAAAACTCACCGGCAAGTGTACCGGGTCGCATCAAGTAATAATAACTCACATGAGTGAGGTCGATCCCACAGGGATTGAAGGATTGAGCAATTTTAATTTAGTGGGTGGTTTAGTCAAGCGGATCAAGTGTTGGTTGAGTGATTTGTGTTTAACAGGAAGTAAATGACAGTAAATGTAAAGGGAGAGGGGAATTTGCAGTAAATTAAAGAACAGGAAGGTAAAATGGACTGAATCTTAAAGAACAAGAAACTAAATGACTGAAACTTAAAGTGCAAGAAATGTAAATTGTAGTAACTTAAATGGCAAGGAATGTAAATTGCTTGAATATAAAAAGGAAATTGAGGAATGAGATTGCAGGATCTAAACAAAGAAGAAGTAAATTGCAGCAATCAATTAAGTAGAAGATGAATTTAGATCAAACAGAATAGGAAATTAAAGTGCAGCAAGGTTCACAGAAGAACCAAAAGCAAAATTGGGTCTCAGGTCTCAAGAGACTAGGTAGCAGAGCCTAGATCTCTATTTGCCTTCCTAGATCCAAGTTAACACAGCAATTGACAAGAATTAGAAGAGGAAGCAGTAAAGAAAATATAAATAGATTCAATTATGCAGAAAGAGAAGTAAAGAGAATTTGAATGGGAATTGAGACAGAATTTCCTCAATTTCTCACACCCAAAACTCAGAAACAAAAGATTAGAAATGCTCAGGCAAGAATGAGGAAGAAGAGAGATCAATTCTCCTCCCCAATTCTCAGAAATCTCAGTGAAGTCACCAAGAACAAGTGCCAAAGCTCAAAAGAAAGGTAAAAGTAAAATTCAAAAGTGAAGGTAAAAGTCTGTGTGTGTAAAGGTCCTAATTACATCAAACTAACTCCTATTTATACACTTTCTATTCTTGGATATTGGGATTTGAATGGGCTTTTGAATTGGTGAAGAATTGAATTCAAAATGGATTTTTAATTTGAATTTTTGGCCCAAAATGTTGCTCCAGGAGGCTGCCCTGCCCTTGTGGAGAGCAGGGCAAAAAATTGATGCTTGGCGCGAGAATTGGTGCGGCCTTGGGCGAGCTTGGCGCGGCATGGTGCGTGGAACGCTGCCCTGCCCGCGCCAAGGGCAGGGCAAAAAATTGGTGCGCGCTGGATGGCCCTGGTGCGCGCGCTGATGCTGCCTTGGTCGAGAGTTGTGCGTGCCAGAATCGTGCGTGGTGCGCCAAAGTTGTGTGCTATCCAATGCTGCCCTGCCCGCGCCAAGGGCAGGGCAGAGTTTCCAAAGTGAGGTCCCGTGTTCGAAACACGGCTGGGACAAACTCTCAATTAATTTTCTTGGTTTCTTGGCACGGCACTCAACCTTAAGTCCTAGCTTCCTCATGGTTCCTTGTTCGATCCTTGTGGCATGCATGGGTGATATTTTTCCTTTGAATTTCTTCCTTGGAGAGCCCGATTCTGCCCTTGTGGAGAGCAGGGCAAGGTTCTCTTCTTCTTGGTTCCAAGGCACAAAATTGTGCTCTGCCCTTGGAGTGGGCAGGGCAGAGTTGCCTTCTCTTCTTGGTTCTCTTATGTTGCCCTCCTGGAGGGCAGTGTGCCCTTGTGGAGGGCAATGTTGCCTCCCCCTTTGCATGCGGCACGCTTCTTCTCTCCTTTGCCACACTTTCCTTTCCTTGGGCTACACTTCTTAGGCCACGCTTTTCCTTTTCTTTTCTTTTCTTCACCTACAATAAACCAAAACAACCACTCCAAGTATCACTAAATTCAAGAGGCTTATAAATCAATTAAAGTTCAATTAAAATTAGCTTAAACCTCATGGATTAACATTAATTTCATGGTGGTTGCTTGATTTAGAGAAGTTATGCATTTTCACTCCAAATCACTTACTTAGGATGCAAGAAAGTGCATGAATGCTAACAAAACAAGTGAAATTAGCTTGAAAAATGGGTATATGATGACTTGTCATCACAACACCAAACTTAAATCTTGCTTGTCCCCAAGCAAGCATCAAGACTAAGAGTAAATGGAATGAATAAGAAAAGGATACTTATCCTTATTATGCAGATAGCAGAACTTGATCTATGGGGCATTTATGCAGACAATGACAACTCAGGTTATTATTCCTGTTACATAATATATATCTTTCCTCAAAAGCTTGCTAAACTTGCTGTTATAAGACTCACTTTTTACTCACTCCCTTGCTAACTTTTCTTGGCTTACAATGCTTAACAAGCTTATTATTTTTTTAGAGGTTGGGTGTCAAATGCTGCAGCATTGCCTTTGGCTTTATTTTCTTTTCTTTTGCTCAACATCTTTCCACCACAGACACATGGCTCATTAATTCTTCCTAGGATCATTGATGCGCAGCATCTCTTTGGATAACTAAATGTTTTGTATCTAAGTTGCTCTTTATTGTGGATTTTCAATTGGCCATCCCAAATCAGTTGATCTAAGTGACCGGGTTTTAAAATACCCCTTAGAATTTACTCATCCAAGCAGATCTTAGTACAAGAACACCACAGGCATATGTCCTAGGGTCCAAGCTATTGGTGTCCAACCTTTATTCTTTGTTTTTCTTGCCATTTTGGCTTTTTCTTTCCCTTTTCTTTCTGTTTTTGTTACCAAGGGCCTTTTCATTATTGATAAGAGTCTTTGTAGCAGCAAGCTAACTCACAATTGAATGAGAATGATATTATGCAACAATTATTTCATGTGTTATGCATTTAATCATACACATATACCACCACCAACTTCCATTCATACTTGTGCAACATTGGATATTTCACTTTTCAATTCAAACCAGACTCTTTTATTTAAGCATATGGGAAACAAAACAATATTTAAAGCTAAGTGATGGATGCAAGCAATATGCAGACTTAGCATTTTTCTAGCTATTTATTAACTAACTGAAATGAAAAACAAGAAACAAAAATTGCATAAAGTAAACGAAATAAATGATGGAGGCATATCATGTTTCAGACATGCATCTCCTTATTAGAGACTTGAAAGAGGAAGTATGAAAGGACTTTGCCACCTTCTAATGGTCATGGCTGCTGCTTGATTCTCCCTTCTTCTTCTTTCTCTTCCCTGTCTTGGAATAATCTTGGATCTCTTCACCAGGACATCTTCTACCCCAGACAGAATCTAAGAGTCCTCTGAGCCCAAAATCTTCCAATCTTTGAAAGTTTGACTCAGTGTATTGATGAGATCTTGCTTGTTGCTTGGCTAAAAATTCAGGGCACTGCTCAAATGGCTTGATCTCTGGATTGAGTGTTGGCAAATTGTGGGTCAAGTACTCCAACCTTGCTTGCATGTTTTTATCACTCTCCATTCTTTGTACGTGTCTAGCTTCTCCCATGGTATGATGAACATTCTTCCATTGATACAGGTTGTGACTATATTCCCCTGCTTTAGCTTGACTAAAATACAGCTTATCATATGATTCTTTGAACTCTTTGTATTGCTCTTTTTGTCCTTCAAGAATCTGTGCTTGAAATTCTTGCTGCTGAGTCATCATTTGTTGTTGCCATCTCTCTTGTTTCTCCTCCATTTGATGCTGCCAAGATTCTCGTTCTTCTTTGTCTTTCAGATATTGCTCCCTAAATTCTGGATGGGGCTCTAGATATTTTACTTGGCCCCCCTGATTTTGGCCTTGTTGAGCCTGCATGAGTTGCTGAGATAATTCTTCTATTGATCTTTGTAACTGGCTCATGTCTATGACAACATGAGCTTGATTTCGTCCTTCCTCTCTTTGTGATCTCTTTTGTCTAGGAGCTACTACCCCTTCTTGATTTTCTTCTTCATTCGTTCCCTCCATGCTCTTCTTGGTAATCCATTTCCCTTTCTTCACTTTTATTGTATCCTCATCTTCAAAAATTACTCCAGCTTTGTCACATAGCCTGAGGATGGTACTTGGATGTCCAAGACTCTTTGATTTGCTTGTGCTATCGGCCATTTCTTGAATACTGTCAGCTATGAGTTGTGCGAGGTTGATCTCACCTCCATGCAAGATGCAGTATGTCAAGAGTGCTCGTTTGATTGTGACCCAAGAGGCGTTTCCAGTAGGAAGGATAGATCTCCTCACTATTTCATACCATCCCTTAGCCACAGGAGTGAGATTTATCCTCCTTATGTGACTTGGAACTCCCTTTGAATCTCTTTCCCAATCAGTGTTCTCCACACATAACCCTTGCAAAATTTCATCAGAATTATTTTCCCTTTGCAATCTAGCCTCATAACTAGGCTCTGCATAGGTTATGGTTCTCAACTTGAGGGCTCTTGTGATGGCTGCTGGACTGAAGCTCACTTCAACTCCTCTGACATAACTTGTGTAAGGAGCACTATCTTTATTTTCCTTCACAACATTAGCATAGAACTCCCTAATCATAACTGCACTGATGTCAGTTAGAGGAGCACACAAGAGCTCCCACCTTCTTTCTTTAGTGATTTGCCTCATGATGGGGTATTCTCCTTCCCTTAAATCAAGACCTTTCTCATAAATGACATTCTTTGCCTCCATGAACCTATGATATCTCCCTTCATGGAATTGGGATCTAAATTTGGTTGCATCAAAGGATGGAGGTTCGGTTACCATAGGTTCCTTTCCCGGCCTTCTTTTTGAACTTGAAGAGGCCATCACATTTGAGGTAAGAAGAAAGAAAAAGTGAGAGTAGAAGAAATGTGTGTTGTGTTTGGGAAGAGTTTTGGTTCGGTTCTGTTGTGAGGTAAGGGAATTATGTTGGCTTTGAAAGTGGAAGAGAGTATGGTTTTCATATGAAAGTGGCTTGAATGAGAATGTGTATGCCGTGTTGGTGCCAACGGCTACTTATAGGCCAAGTCTTCAAGCTTCCCATCGAAACCACAATGAATGAATGTATGAAGAATCCGTTTGTGCTCATGAAGGGCTGAGATTGAATTGTTCAGCTAGAGGACTCATGGAATGGACGGTCTGCATGCATTGTTGAGGCTTGACGAGGATCCTTCTTCCATTGGTTGCATGCATTTAGGTGTTCAATGTTGCATGCATGCAGATTTTTGTTCCCCATGAGCGCGTTCTCCTAGGCACATGTGACCTCCCTCACATAGCTTCTCCTAGCCGTGGCCCCTCCTTGCGTTTATCTTAATCTTTTTCTCCTGCAAGAATCAAGATAGCTAGCCTTAGATCATTAATATGGCCGTTGGCAATTAATTTGTATTAAATGAAAAAAAATTATTTTGTCTTGTTTATTATTATGAAAAATATTTTCATGGTCAATTGTGTCCCTTAATTAAAGATGTTAAAGGTTGGTGAACACCAAACTTATCTTTTATTTAGGGGATGGCTTAGCAATGCAAACCATTCTTCACAATTGATGCATTTTAAAAGACTGATGCATGATCCCTTTGTGTATGGTTTTGAATCCATGATTGGGAAATGATCCTCTGAACATTGTTACACATGCAGACACCAAACTTAGTGTTTGGTCATATGCTTCCTCAAGAAGAATTATGCATATGTTCTAAGAATAACTCCCTCTCTTTTTGAAAAGCAAAAATTAAGTGTGCCTTAAGGGACACCAAACTTAGAAGTTTGACATGTGCTTTAAAACAAATATGCATTCATTAGGCATGAAAGTTCAAAATCATATTCAAAGGAATCATAGCTTATTAAATGAAAGAGAAGACAGAAATCTTAAATCATGGGTTGCCTCCCATGAAGCGCTCTTTTATTGTCACTAGCTTGACATTGGACTTCCCTTTAAGGTGGTTGATGTTGGTGATGTCTCAACTTGTCACCTCTTACTGTCAGCTTTCTTTGTGTGCCTTGATGCTCAATTTCCATATGCTCAAGAGAAAGTATTTGGTTGACAGTGTAATAATCTTCTGCTCCCTGTTGTTGATATACTAGTTGCACTTTATCACCTTTAGAAAATCCTTCAGTTGGGATTCTCTTGTTCTTCCACCCTTTGTGAGCTTTTTTCTTGCTCTTCACCTTTTTCTTGCTTGTTGATCTTTTTTTCTTGACAGTTACTTGAGTTGTGATACCTTCCTTCTTGCTTATCACCCCTGCTTCCTTTTGAATCCCTTTTTCTTCTTGCATCTGTTTGTTTTTCTGTTCTACTTCCTTGTCAGTTGATTGCCTTGGAAGGAGATCATCACTCATTTTGCTTGTTTCTTCATCCCTTTGTAATTCTGGAAAGACTTTCAGTATGATGCTCTCCTCATGCATCCTGAGGGTTAACTCTCCTTGCTCTATATCCACGATGGCTCTAGCAGTGGCCAGAAATGGTCGACCAAGTATTATGGAGTCACTTCCATTTTCTGAAGAATCCAGGACCACAAAATCTACAGGATAAATGAACTTGTCAACCTTAACTAAAAGGTTCTCAATTAGTCCTTTAGGATATACCACTGATTGGTCCACCAACTCCAAGGACATCTGTGTTGGTTTCACCTCCTCCATGCCAAGCTTTTTCACTAGAGAATATGGGATTAGATTTATGCTTGCTCCTAGATCACACATCCCCTTGTTAATGAATAGGTTTCCAATAGTGCATGGTAAGAAGAAACCTCCAGGGTCTTCAAGCTTGGGAGGGAGTCCCTTTTTAATGAGTGCACTGCATTCTTCACTAAGCATCACCGTTTCCTTCTCATTCCAATCTCTTTTCTTGTTGATGAGCTCCTTTAAGAACTTGGCGTACAAAGGCATTTGCTCCAATGCTTCAGCTAAAGGTATGTTGATCTCCAACTTCTTGAAAGTCTCAAGAAATTTGTGGAAATGCTGATCCTTTGTCTCTTTGTGAAATCTCTGTGGATAAGGCAGTGGTGGTGTTGAGCTCTTCTCCATCTGATGTTGTTTTGGAATTGGTTCTTCCAAGATCTTCTTTTCTTTCTTCAAATTCTGTGGTTTGTTGTCTTCCTCTGTGAGTTTTTCTGGGACATTCTTGGTTGTCATGTCTTTATTGATGGCTTCATTATTCTTTGTTGGCTCAGTGTCATTCTCCATAAGCTTCTTGGTTGCTCCTTGGTTACCATCCACTAACATCTTTCCACTTCTTAGTTGCACGACCTTGCATTCTTCCTTTGAGTTGGGAATGGTATCACTAGGTAGTGAACTTGATGGTTTTTCAACAGAAATCTTCTTGGAGATTTGCCCAATCTGTCTCTCTAGGTTCTTCATGGAGGCTTCTTGGTTCTTTGTTGTCAATTCTTGGTTCTTCATCAGTTTTTCCATGAGCTGTTCTAGATTGGTGATTCTCTGTGAGTCTTGTGAGATGGGTTGATTTTGGGGTGTTGATGGATGAGGATAGGTGTTTTGGTTAGTTGGGTGGTTATTGGGTGGGTATTGGTTAGAATTTGGGTAGTTGTTTTGTGGTTTTCTGTATGAGTTTTGGTTAGTGTTTGGTTGGGGGTTGTGGTTTGTGTTTTTCCAATTGTTCTGACTTGTGTTTCTTTGCCATGGTTGTTGGTTTTGATTGTGGTTGTTGATGACAAGTCATCATATACCCATTTTTCAAGCTAATTTCACTTGTTTTGTTAGCATTTATGCACTTTCTTGCATCCTAAGTAAGTGATTTGGAGTGAAAATGCATAACTTCTCTAAATCAAGCAACTACCATGAAATTAATGTTAAATCATGAGGTTTAAGCTAATTTTAATTGAATTTTAATTGATTTATAAACCTCTTGAATTTAGTGATACTTTGAGTGGTTGTTTTGGTTTATTATAGGTGAAGAAAAGAAAAGAAAATGAAAAGCGTGGCCTAAAAAGCGTAGCACAAGAAAAGGAAAGCGTGGCCAAAAAGGAGAGAAGCGTGCCGCAACACAATGGGGGAAGCAACATTGCCCTCCACAAGGGCACAATGCCCTCTAGGAGGGCAACATAAAGGAACCAACCAAGGAAGCCAACTCTGCCCTGCCCACTCCAAGGGCAGAGCACAAAATGTGCCTTGGGATCAAGAGGAAGAGAACCTTGCCCTGCCCTCCACAAGAGCAGAATCGGGCTCTCCAAAGAATAAATTCAACGAAAAATATCAACCATGCGTGCCACAAGGATCGATCTTGGAACCATGAGGAAGCCAAGCACTAAGACCCATTGCCGTGCCAAGAAGCCGAGAAAAAATGTAGCGTGTTTGCCTCCTCCGTGATTCGAACTTGGGACGTGAAGGAAGGGACATTGCCCTGCCCTTGGCGCGGGCAGGGCAGCATTTGAAATGGCGCACAATCCTGGCGCATCATCTTCAATCTTGGCGCACCAATTTTCTCCCCTGGCAGCATCAGCGCGCGCAACACTCGTCCCTGGCGCACCAAACCTTTCCTGCCCTGCCCTTGGCGCGGGCAGGGCAGCATCTCTCGCACCAACGCGCATCGCGCGCAACCTTGGCCGCACCAATCCTTGCTCCTGGCCGCACCAAAAGCACGCACCAAGCATCAATTTTCTGCCCTGCCCTCCACAAGGGCAGGGCAGCCTACTGGGAGTGATTTTTGGGCCGAAAATTCAAACTAAAAATCCATTTTAATTCATTTCTTCACCAATTCAAAAGCCCATCCAAATCCCAAAATCCAAGAATAGAAAGTGTATAAATAGAAGCTAGTTTGATGTAATTAGGACCCTTTTTTACCACTTTTGACTTTTGCTTTGAACTTTGAATTTTCACTTTTATTTTTGAGCTTTGGCACTTGTTCTTGGAACTCTACTGAGAATTCTAAGAATTGGGGAGGAGAATTGATCTCTCTTCTTCCTCATTCTTGCCTAGGCACTTCTAATTTTCTTGTTTTGAGTTTTGGGTGTGAGAAATTGAGGAAATTCGGTCTCAATTCCCATTCAAATTCTCTTCAACTCTTTTTCTGCATAATTGAATCTGTTTCCATTCCTTTTACTGCTTCTTCTTTAATTTTCTGTCAATTACTTTGTTAACTTAGATCTAGGAAGGCAAATAGAGATCTAGGCTCTGCTACCTAGTCTCTTGAGACCTGAGACCCAAATTTTACCCTTGGTTCATCTGTGAACCTCTGCTGCACTTTATTTCCTTGCTGTTTAAATTCTCATTGCTCCTAATTCAAGTTCTGCACTCTTAATTGTTGCAATTTACTTTTCCTTGGTTTAGATCCTGCAATCCCTGTCCTCAATTCCCTTTTACTTTCAAGCAATTTATATTTCTTGCCATTTAAGTTACTGTATTTTACCTTTCTTGCACTTTAAGTTTCAGTCATTTAGTTTCTTGTTCTTTAAGATTCTGCAAGTTTACTTCTCTACTTTACAATTTACTGCATATTTCCCTCTCCCCTTTACTTTTACTGTTATTTACTTTCTGTTAAACACAAATCACCCAACCAACACTTGATTCGCTTGACTAAACCACCACTAAACTAAAATTGCTCAATCCTTCAATCCCTGTGGGATCGACCTCACTCATGTGAGTTATTATTACTTGATGCGACCCGGTACACTTGCCGGTGAGTTTTGTGTTGGATCGTTTTCCACACATCAAGTTTTTGGCGCCGTTGCCGGGGATTGAAATAGATTGACAATGATTAAGTGAAGTGGAGGTCTAGATTAAGCACTTTTTCTTTTCTGTTATTCTAATTCTTACTAACACACTAACTGTTTGAATTTTTGCTTAAACTAACCAAAACCTCATTCTAGCAATAGATTAAAGTTTTGTCAATTTTCTGGGTCTGTGTGTTTATTGTTGTGTGTTTGTATGTCAGGTATAGGAAGATCTTCCTCTATTATCTCTGAAATTGATCAAAGGACTCTTCGGAGAATAAGAAAAGCTGAAAGAGGGAAGAACATTGTTGGAGAAGAAGAATCTGAAGAGGAATTTCAAGACATGGAAGGAGATACCAATCAACCAGGAGAAGGAGCCAACAATAATCAACCACAGAGAAGAGTCTTGGCTTCATACACATTTGCAAATGCAAGGCATTGTGGGAGTAGCATTCTTCCTCCCAATGTCAATGCAAACAATTTTGAACTCAAGCCACAACTCATCACTCTGGTTCAAAACAATTGTTCGTTTGGAGGAGGGCCTTTGGAGGATCCAAATCAACATTTGTCTACCTTCTTGAGAATTTGTGACACAGTGAAAACCAATGGTGTACCTCCTGATAGCTATAAGTTGCTGCTCTTCCCATTTTCTCTCAGAGATAAGGCCACTCAATGGCTAGAGACCTTTCCAAAAGAAAGCATCAACAACTGGGATGACTTGGTGAGCAAGTTCCTTGCCAAATTTTATCCCCCTCAAAGAATCCTAAGGTTGAAGACTGAGGTTCAAACGTTCACTCAATTGGAGGCTGAGAACTTATATGAAGCATGGGAGAGATATAAAGCTCTATTGAGGAAGTGTCCACCAGAGATGTTCACTGAGTGGGACAAGTTGCAAAACTTCTATGAGGGACTCACTCTTAAAGCTCAAGAAGCTCTTGACCACTCTGCTGGAGGCTCTTTACAACTCATGAAAACCACAGAGGAAGCTCGAAACCTCATTGATATGGTGGCCAACAACCAATATTTCTTTGCTCATCAAAGACAACGCCAACCATCACAAAGAAGAGGAGTAATGGAGTTGGAAGGAGTTGATTCAATTCTAGCTCAAAACAAGATGATGCAGCAGCAGATCCAACAACAATTTGAGCAAATGGCTAAGAGAATTGATGGCTTGCAAGTGGCAGCAGTTAGCACCACAAGCCAACCTCCAACCACTTGGGTGCAAAGTGAAGAAACTCAAGAGGAGCAACAGCAAGAGCAAGTCCAATACATGCACAACCAAAATCCTGGAACAAATGAAGTCTATGGGGATACTTACAATCCATCTTGGAAGAACCATCCCAACCTCAGATGGGGAGACAACCATAATCAAAACCAACAACCATGGCAAAGAAACACAGGACAAAACAATTGGAAAAACACAAACCCCCAGCCAAACACTAACCAAAACTCATACAGAAAACCACAAAACAACTACCCCAATTCTAACCAATACCCACCCAATAACCAACCAACTAACCAAAACACTTATCATCATCCATCAACACCCCAAAACCAACCAATTACACAAGAATCACAGAGAATCACCAATCTAGAGCTGCTCATGGAGAAACTGATGAAGAACCAAGAATTGACAACAAAGAACCAAGAAGCCTCCATGAAGAACCTAGAGAGGCAGATTGGACAAATCTCCAAGAAGATTTCTGTTGAAAAACCATCAAGTTCACTACCTAGTGACACCATTCCCAACCCAAAGGAAGAATGCAAGGTTGTGCAACTAAGAAGTGGAAAGGTGTTGTTGGATGGTAACCAAGGAGCAACCAAGCAGAATGACACTGAGCCAACTAAGAATGATGAAGCCATCAACAAGGACATGATGACCAAGAATGTCCCAGAAAAACTCACAGAGGAAGATAACAAACCACAGAATTTGAAGAAAGGAAAGAAGATCTTGGAGGAACCAATTCCAAAACAACATCAAGTGGAGAAAAGCTCAACACCACCACTACCTTATCCACAGAGATTTCACAAGGAAACAAAGGATCAGCATTTCCACAAATTTCTTGAGACCTTTAAGAAGTTGGAAATCAACATACCGCTAGCTGAGGCATTGGAACAAATGCCTTTGTATGCCAAGTTCCTAAAGGAGCTCATTAACAAGAAGAGACAGTGGAATGAAAAGGAAACTGTAATGCTCAGTGAAGAATGTAGTGCACTCATTAAAAAGGGACTCCCTCCCAAGCTTGAAGACCCTGGAGGTTTCTTCTTACCATGTACTATTGGAAATCTGTTCATTAACAAGGGGATGTGCGATCTAGGAGCAAGCATAAATCTAATCCCATATTCTCTAGTGAAAAAGCTTGGCATAGAGGAGGTAAAACCAACACAGATGTCCTTGGAATTGGTGGACCAATCAGTAGTATATCCTAAGGGGCTGATTGAGAACCTTTTGGTTAAGGTTGGCAAGTTCATCTATCCGGCAGACTTTGTGATCCTGGATTCTTCAGAAAATGGAAGTGACTCCATAATACTTGGTCAACCATTTTTGGCCACTGCTAGAGCCATTGTGGACATAGAGCAAGGAGAATTAACCCTCAGGATGTATGAGGAGAGCATCATCCTGAAAGTCTTCCCAGAATTACAAAAGGATGAAGAAACAAGCAAAATGAGTGATGATCTCCTTCCAAAGCAATCAACTGAAAAGGAAGTGGAACAAAAAAACAAACAGATGCAAGAAGAAAAAGGGATTCACAAGGAAGCAGGGGTGATTAGCAAGAAGGAAGGCATCACAACTCAAGTAACTGTCAAGAAAGGAAGATCAACAAGCAAGAAAAAGATGAAGAATAAGAAAAAGGCTCACAAAGGGTGGAAGAACAAGAAAATCCCAACTGAAGGATTTTCTAAAGGTGATAAGGTGCAACTAGTATACCAACAGCAAGGAGCAGAAGATTATTACACTGTCAACCAAATACTTTCTCTTGAGCATATGAAAATTGAGCATCAAAGCACACAGAGAAAGCTGACAGTGAGAGGTGACAAGTTGAGACATCACCAACATCAACCACCTTAAAGGGAGGTCAATGTCAAGCTAATGACAATAAAAGAGCGCTTCATGGGAGGCAACCCATGGTTTAAGATTTCTGTCTTCCCTTTCATTTAATAAGCTATGATTCCTCTGAATATGATTTTGAATTTTCATGCCTGGTAAATGCATATATCATTTTGAAGCACATGGCAAACTTCTAAGTTTGGTGTACCTTAAGGCACACCCAAGTTCATTGTTCAAAGAAGAGGATTGTCTTTTAGAACATATGCATAATTCTTCTTGAGGAAGCATATGACCAAACACTAAGTTTGGTGTCTGCATATGCAACAATGATCAGAGGATCATTTTCCAATCATGGATTCAAAACCATACACAAAGGGATCATGCATCAGTCTTTTAAAATGCATCAATTGTGAAGAATGGTTTGCATTGCTAAGCCATCCCCTAAATAAAAGATAAGTTTGGTGTTCACCAACCTTTAACATCTTTAATTAAGGGACACAATTGACCATGAAAAGATTTTTCATAATAATAAACAAAACAAAACAATTTTCTTTCATTTAATACAAATTAATTGCCAACGGCCATATTAATGATCTAAGGCTAGCTATCTTGATTCTTGCAGGAGAAAAAGATTAAGGCAAATGCTAGGAGAAGCCATGTGAGGGAGGTCACATGTGCCTAGGAGAACGCGCTCATGGGGAACAAAATCTGCATGCATGCAACCAATGGAAGAAGGATCCTCGTCAAGCCCCAACAATGCATGCAAACCGTCCATTCCATGAGTCCTCTAGATGAACAATTCAATCTCAGCCCTTCATGAGCACAAACGGATTCTTCATACATTCATTCATTGTGGTTTTGTTGAGAAGCTTGAAGACTTGGCCTATAAGTAGCCGTTGGCACCAACACGGCATACACATTCTCATTCAAGCAACTTTCATATGAAAACCATACTCTCTTCCACTTTCAAAGCCAACATAATTCCCTACCTCACAACAGAACCGAACCAAAACTCTTCCCAAACACAACACACATTTCTTCTACTCTCACTTTTTCTTTCTTCTTACTTCAAATCTGATGGCCTCTTCAAGTTCAAAAAGAAGGCCGGGAAAGGAACCTATGGTAACCGAACCTCCATCTTTTGATGCAACCAAATTTAGATCCCAATTCCATGAAGGGAGATATCATAGGTTCATGGAGGCAAAGAATGTCATCTATGAGAAAGGTTTTGATTTAAGGAAAGAAGAATACCCCATCATGGGGCAAATTACTAAAGAATGAAGGTGGGAGCTTTTGTGTGCTCCTCTAACTGACATCAGTGCAGTTATGATTAGGGAGTTCTATGCTAATGCTGTGAAGGTAAATAAAGATAGTGCTCCTTACACAAGTTATGTCAGAGGGGTTGAAGTGAGCTTCAGTCCAGCAGCCATCACAAGAGCCCTTAAGTTGAGAACCATAACCTATCCAGAGCCTAGTTATGAGGCTAGATTGCAAAGGGAAAATAATCCTGATGAAATTTTGCAAGGGTTATGTGTGGAGAACACTGATTGGGAAAGAGATTCAAAGGGAGTTCCAAGTCACATAAGGAGGATAAATCTCACTCCTGTGGCTAAGGGATGGTATGAAATAGTGAGAAGATCTATCCTTCCTACTGGAAATGCTTCTTGGGTCACAATCAAACGAGCACTCTTGACATACTGCATCTTGCATGGAGGTGAGATCAATCTTGCACAACTCATAGCTGACAGTATTTAAGAAATGGCCGATAGCACAAGCAAATCAAAGAGTCTTGGACATCCAAGTACCATCCTCAGGCTATGTGACAAAGCTGGAGTAATTTTTGAAGATGAGGGTACAGAAAAAGTGAAGAAAGGGAAATGGATTACCAAGAAGAGCATGGAGGGAACGAACGAAGAAGAAGACCAAGAAGGGGTAGTAGCTCCTAGACAAAGGAGATCACAAAGAGAGGAAGGACGAAATCAAGCTTATGATGCCATAGATATGAGCCAATTGCAAAGATCAATTGAAGAACTATCTCAGCAACTCATGCTGGCTCAACAAGGTCAAAATCAACTCATGCAGGCCCAACAAGGCCAAAATCAGGAGGGCCAAGAGAAATATCAAGAGCCCCATCCAGAATTCATGGAGCAATTTTTGAAAGAAAAAGAGGAACGAGAGGCTTGGCAGCATCAAATGGAGGAGAAACAAGAGAGATGGCAACAACAAATGATAACTCAGCAGCAAGAATTTCAAGCACAAATTCTTGAAGGACAAAAAGAGCAATACAAAGAATTCAAGGAATCATATGATAAGTTGTATTTTAGTCAAGCTAAAGCAGAGGAATATAGTCACAACCTATATCAATGGAAGAATGTTCATCATACCATGGGAGAAGTTAGACACGTACAAAGAATGGAGTATGATGAAAACATGCAAGCAAGGTTGGAGTACTTGACCCACAATTTGCCAACACTCAATCCTGAGATCAAGCCATTTGAACAATGCCCTGAATTTTTAGCCAAGCAACAAGCAAGATCTCATCACTACACTGAGTCAACCTTTAACAGATTGGAAGATTTTGGGCTCAAAGGACTCTTAGATTCTATTTGGGGTAGAAGATGTCCTGGTGAAGAGATCAGAGATTATTCCAAGACAGGGAAGAGAAAGAAGAAGAAGGGAGAATCAAGCAGCAGCCATGACCATTAGAAGGTGGCAAAGTTCCTTTATACTTCCTCTTTCATGTCTCTAATAAGGAGATGCATGTCTGAAACATGATATGCCTCCATCATTTAATTCTTTTACTTTATGCATTTTCTGTTCTTTGCTCTTCATTTTAGTTAGTTAATAAATAGCTTGTTAAAAATGATAAGTCTGCATAATGCTTGTTATCCATCATTTAGCTTGAAAATTGTTTTGTTTCCCATATGCTTGAATAAAAGAGTTTGGTTTGAATTGAAAAGTGAAATATCCAATGTTGCATAAGTATGAATGGAAGTTGGTGGTGGTACATGTGTTTGATTAAATGTATAACTCATGAAATAATTGTTGCATAATATCATTCTCATTCAATTGTAAGTTAGCTTGCTGTTACAAAGACTCCTATCAAGAATGAAACAACCCTTGGTAACAAAAATAGAAAGAAAAGGAAGAAAGAAAAAGCCAAAATGGCAAGAAAAACAAAGAATAAAGGTTGGACACCAATAGCTTGGACCCTAGGACATATGCCTGTGGTGTTCTTGTACTGAGATCTGCTTGGATGAGTAAATTCTAAGGGGTATTTTAAAACCCGGTCACTTAGATCAACTGATTTGGGATGACCAATTGAAAATCCACAATAAAGAGCAACTTAGATACAAAGCACTTAGTGATCCAAAGAGATGCTGGGCATCAATGATCCTAGGAAGAATTAGTAATTAGTGAGCCATGTGTCTGTGGTGGAAAGATGTTGAGCAAAAGAAAAGAAAATAAAGCCAAAGGCTATGCTGCAACATTTAATACCAAACCTCCAAAAATATAATAAGCTTGTTAAGCATTGTAAGCCAAGAAAAGTTAGCAAGGGAGTAATCAAAAAATGAGTCTTCTAACAGCAAGTCTAGCAAGCCTTTGAAGAAAGATATGTATTATGCAACAGCAACAATAACTTGAGTTGTCATTGTCTGCATAAATACCCCATAGATTGACGTTTTGCTATCTGCATAATAAGGATAAGTATCCTTTTCTCATTCATTCCATTTACTCTTAATTTTGATGCTTGCTTGGGGACAAGCAAGGTTTAAGTTTGGTGTTGTGATGACAAGTCATCATATACCCATTTTTCAAGCTAATTTCACTTGTTTTGTTAGCATTTATACACTTTCTTGCATCCTAAGTAAGTGATTTGGAGTGAAAATGCATAACTTCTCTAAATCAAGCAACTACCATGAAATTAATGTTAAATCATGAGGTTTAAGCTAATTTTAATTGAATTTTAATTGATTTATAAACCTCTTGAATTTAGTGATACTTTGAGTGGTTGTTTTGGTTTATTATAGGTGAAGAAAAGAAAAGAAAATGAAAAGCGTGGCCTAAGAAGCGTAGCACAAGAAAAGGAAAGCGTGGCCAAAAAGGAGAGAAGCGTGCCGCAACACAATGGGGGAAGCAACATTGCCCTCCACAAGGGCACAATGCCCTCTAGGAGGGCAACATAAAGGAACCAACCAAGGAAGCCAACTCTGCCCTGCCCACTCCAAGGGCAGAGCACAAAATGTGCCTTGGGATCAAGAGGAAGAGAACCTTGCCCTACCCTCCACAAGAGCAGAATCGGGCTCTCCAACGAATAAATTCAACGAAAAATATCAACCATGCGTGCCACAAGGATCGATCTTGGAACCATGAGGAAGCCAAGCACTAAGACCCATTGCCGTGCCAAGAAGCCGAGAAAAAATGTAGCGTGTTTGCCTCCTCCGTGATTCGAACTTGGGACGTGAAGGAAGGGACATTGCCCTGCCCTTGGCGCGGGCAGGGCAACATTTGAAATGGCGCACAATCCTGGCGCATCATCTTCAATCTTGGCGCACCAATTTTCTCCCCTGGCAGCATCAGCGCGCGCAACACTCGTCCCTGGTGCACCAAACCTTTCCTGCCCTGCCCTTGGCGCGGGCAGGGCAGCATCTCTCGCACCAACGCGCATCGCGCGCAACCTTGGCCGCACCAATCCTTGCTCCTGGCCGCACCAAAAGCACGCACCAAGCATCAATTTTCTGCGCTGCCCTCCACAAGGGCAGGGCAGCCTACTGGGAGTGATTTTTGGGCCGAAAATTCAAACTAAAAATCCATTTTAATTCATTTCTTCACCAATTCAAAAGCCCATCCAAATCCCAAAATCCAAGAATAGAAAGTGTATAAATAGAAGCTAGTTTGATGTAATTAGGACCCTTTTTTACCACTTTTGACTTTTGCTTTGAACTTTGAATTTTCACTTTTATTTTTGAGCTTTGGCACTTGTTCTTGGAACTCTACTGAGAATTCTAAGAATTGGGGAGGAGAATTGATCTCTCTTCTTCCTCATTCTTGCCTAGGCACTTCTAATTTTCTTGTTTTGAGTTTTGGGTGTGAGAAATTGAGGAAATTCTGTCTCAATTCCCATTCAAATTCTCTTCAACTCTTTTTCTGCATAATTGAATCTGTTTCCATTCCTTTTACTGCTTCTTCTTTAATTTTCTGTCAATTACTTTGTTAACTTGGATCTAGGAAGGCAAATAGAGATCTAGGCTCTGATACCTAGTCTCTTGAGACCTGAGACCCAAATTTTACCCTTGGTTCATCTGTGAACCTCTGCTGCACTTTATTTCCTTGCTGTTTAAATTCTCATTGCTCCTAATTCAAGTTCTGCACTCTTAATTGTTGCAATTTACTTTTCCTTGGTTTAGATCCTGCAATCCCTGTCCTCAATTCCCTTTTACTTTCAAGAAATTTATATTTCTTGCCATTTAAGTTACTGTATTTTACCTTTCTTGCACTTTAAGTTTCAGTCATTTAGTTTCTTGTTCTTTAAGATTCTGCAAGTTTACTTCTCTACTTTACAATTTACTGCATATTTCTCTCTCCCCTTTACTTTTACTGTTATTTACTTTCTGTTAAACACAAATCACCCAACCAACACTTGATTCGCTTGACTAAACCACCACTAAACTAAAATTGCTCAATCCTTCAATCCCTGTGGGATCGACCTCACTCATGTGAGTTATTATTACTTGATGCGACCCGGTACACTTGCCGGTGAGTTTTGTGTTGGATCGTTTTCCACACATCAGTTGTCTCCCCATCTGAGGTTGCGATGGTTCTTCCAAGATGGATTGTAAGTATCTCCATAAACTTCATTTGTTCCCGAATTTTGGTTGTGCATGTATTGGACTTGCTCTTGCTGTTGCTCCTCTTGAGTTTCTTCACTTTGCACCCAAGTGGTTGGAGGTTGGCTTGTGGTGCTTACTGCTGCCACTTGCAAGCCATCAATTCTCTTAGCCATTTGCTCAAATTGTTGTTGAATCTGCTGCTGCATCATCTTGTTTTGAGCTAGAATTGAATCAACTCCTTCCAACTCCATTACTCCTCTTCTTTGTGATGGTTGGCGTTGTCTTTGATGAGCAAAGAAATATTGGTTGTTGGCCACCATATCAATGAGGTTTCGAGCTTCCTTTGTGGTCTTCATGAGTTGTAATGAGCCTCCGGCAGAGTGATCAAGAGCTTCTTGAGCTTTAAGAGTGAGTCCCTCATAGAAGTTCTGCAACTTGTCCCACTCAGTGAACATCTCTGGTGGACATTTCCTCAATAGAGCCTTATATCTTTCCCATGCTTCATATAAGTTCTCAGACTCCATTTGAGTGAACGTTTGAACCTCAGTCTTCAACCTTAGGATTCTTTGAGGGGGATAAAATTTAGCAAGGAACTTGCTCACCAAGTCATCCCAAGTGTTGATGCTTTCTTTTGGAAAGGTCTCTAGCCATTGAGTGGCTTTATCTCTGAGAGAGAATGGGAAGAGCAGCAACTTGTAGCTATCAGGAGGTACACCATTTGTTTTCACTGTGTCACAGATTCTCAAGAAGGTAGACAAATGTTGATTTGGATCCTCCAAAGGCCCTCCTCCAAAAGAACAATTGTTTTGAACCAGAGTGATGAGTTGTGGCTTGAGTTCAAAATTGTTTGCATTGACATTGGGAGGAAGAATGCTACTCCCACAATGCCTAGCATTTGCAAATGTGTATGAAGCCAAGACTCTTCTCTGTTGTTGATTATTGTTGGCTCATTCTCCTGGTTGATTGGTATCTCCTTCCATTTCCTGGAATTCCTCCTCAGATTCTTCTTCTCCAACAACGTTCTTCCCTCTTTCGGCTCTTCTTATTCTCCGAAGAGTTCTTTGATCAATTTCAGAGAGGATAGGGGAAGATCTTCCTATACCTGACATACAAACACACAACAATAAACACACAGACCCAGAAAATTAATAAAACTTCAATCTATTGCTAGAATGAGGTTTTAGTTAGTTTAAGCAAAAATTCAAACAGTTAGTGTGTTAGTAAGAATTAGAATAACAGAAAAGAAAAAAATGCTTAATCTAGACCTCCACTTCACTTAATCATTGTCAATCTATTTCAATCCCCGGCAACGGCGCCAAAAACTTGATGTGTGGAAAACGATCCAACACAAACTCACCGGCAAGTGTACCGGGTCGCATCAAGTAATAATAACTCACATGAGTGAGGTCGATCCCACAGGGATTGAAGGATTGAGCAATTTTAGTTTAGTGGGTGGTTTAGTCAAGCGGATCAAGTGTTGGTTGAGTGATTTGTGTTTAACAGGAAGTAAATGACAGTAAATGTAAAGGGAGAGGGGAATTTGCAGTAAATTAAAGAACAGGAAGGTAAAATGGACTGAATCTTAAAGAACAAGAAACTAAATGACTGAAACTTAAAGTGCAAGAAATGTAAATTGTAGTAACTTAAATGGCAAGGAATGTAAATTGCTTGAATATAAAAAGGGAATTGAGGAATGGGATTGCAGGATCTAAACAAAGAAGAAGTAAATTGCAGCAATCAATTAAGTAGAAGATGAATTTAGATCAAACAGAATAGGAAATTAAAGTGCAGCAAGGTTCACAGAAGAACCAAAAGCAAAATTGGGTCTCAGGTCTCAAGAGACTAGGTAGCAGAGCCTAGATCTCTATTTGCCTTCCTAGATCCAAGTTAACGCAGCAATTGACAAGAATTAGAAGAGGAAGCAGTAAAGAAAATGTAAATAGATTCAATTATGCAGAAAGAGAAGTAAAGAGAATTTGAATGGGAATTGAGACAGAATTTCCTCAATTTCTCACACCCAAAACTCAGAAACAAAAGATTAGAAATGCTCAGGCAAGAATGAGGAAGAAGAGAGATCAATTCTCCTCCCCAATTCTCAGAAATCTCAGTGAAGTCACCAAGAACAAGTGCCAAAGCTCAAAAGAAAGGTAAAAGTAAAATTCAA
The DNA here is from genome assembly GCF_014773155.1 of Arachis stenosperma. Taxonomy (NCBI): domain Eukaryota; kingdom Viridiplantae; phylum Streptophyta; class Magnoliopsida; order Fabales; family Fabaceae; genus Arachis; species Arachis stenosperma. The sequence goes on from NC_080379.1 coordinate 58,119,870, forward strand.
AAGTGAAGGTAAAAGTCTGTGTGTGTAAAGGTCCTAATTACATCAAACTAACTCCTATTTATACACTTTCTATTCTTGGATATTGGGATTTGAATGGGCTTTTGAATTGGTGAAGAATTGAATTCAAAATGGATTTTTAATTTGAATTTTTGGCCCAAAATGTTGCTCCACGAGGCTGCCCTGCCCTTGTGGAGAGCAGGGCAAAAAATTGATGCTTGGCGCGAGAATTGGTGCGGCCTTGGGCGAGCTTGGCGCGGCATGGTGCGTGGAACGCTGCCCTGCCCGCGCCAAGGGCAGGGCAAAAAATTGGTGCGCGCTGGATGGCCCTGGTGCGCGCGCTGATGCTGCCTTGGTCGAGAGTTGTGCGTGCCAGAATCGTGCGTGGTGCGCCAAAGTTGTGTGCTATCCAAATGCTGCCCTGCCCGCGCCAAGGGCAGGGCAGAGTTTCCAAAGTGAGGTCCCGTGTTCGAAACACGGCTGGGACAAACTCTCAATTAATTTTCTTGGTTTCTTGGCACGGCACTCAACCTTAAGTCCTAGCTTCCTCATGGTTCCTTGTTCGATCCTTGTGGCATGCATGGGTGATATTTTTCCTTTGAATTTCTTCCTTGGAGAGCCCGATTCTGCCCTTGTGGAGGGCAGGGCAAGGTTCTCTTCTTCTTGGTTCCAAGGCACAAAATTGTGCTCTGCCCTTGGAGTGGGCAGGGCAGAGTTGCCTTCTCTTCTTGGTTCTCTTATGTTGCCCTCCTGGAGGGCAGTGTGCCCTTGTGGAGGGCAATGTTGCCTCCCCCTTTGCATGCGGCACGCTTCTTCTCTCCTTTGCCACACTTTCCTTTCCTTGGGCTACACTTCTTAGGCCACGCTTTTCCTTTTCTTTTCTTTTCTTCACCTACAATAAACCAAAACAACCACTCCAAGTATCACTAAATTCAAGAGGCTTATAAATCAATTAAAGTTCAATTAAAATTAGCTTAAACCTCATGGATTAACATTAATTTCATGGTGGTTGCTTGATTTAGAGAAGTTATGCATTTTCACTCCAAATCACTTACTTAGGATGCAAGAAAGTGCATGAATGCTAACAAAACAAGTGAAATTAGCTTGAAAAATGGGTATATGATGACTTGTCATCACAACACCAAACTTAAATCTTGCTTGTCCCCAAGCAAGCATCAAGACTAAGAGTAAATGGAATGAATAAGAAAAGGATACTTATCCTTATTATGCAGATAGCAGAACTTGATCTATGGGGCATTTATGCAGACAATGACAACTCAGGTTATTATTCCTGTTACATAATATATATCTTTCCTCAAAAGCTTGCTAAACTTGCTGTTATAAGACTCACTTTTTACTCACTCCCTTGCTAACTTTTCTTGGCTTACAATGCTTAACAAGCTTATTATTTTTTTAGAGGTTGGGTGTCAAATGCTGCAGCATTGCCTTTGGCTTTATTTTCTTTTCTTTTGCTCAACATCTTTCCACCACAGACACATGGCTCATTAATTCTTCCTAGGATCATTGATGCGCAGCATCTCTTTGGATAACTAAATGTTTTGTATCTAAGTTGCTCTTTATTGTGGATTTTCAATTGGCCATCCTAAATCAGTTGATCTAAGTGACCGGGTTTTAAAATACCCCTTAGAATTTACTCATCCAAGCAGATCTTAGTACAAGAACACCACAGGCATATGTCCTAGGGTCCAAGCTATTGGTGTCCAACCTTTATTCTTTGTTTTTCTTGCCATTTTGGCTTTTTCTTTCCCTTTTCTTTCTGTTTTTGTTACCAAGGGCCTTTTCATTATTGATAAGAGTCTTTGTAGCAGCAAGCTAACTCACAATTGAATGAGAATGATATTATGCAACAATTATTTCATGTGTTATGCATTTAATTATACACATATACCACCACCAACTTCCATTCATACTTGTGCAACATTGGATATTTCACTTTTCAATTCAAACCAAACTCTTTTATTTAAGCATATGGGAAACAAAACAATATTTAAAGCTAAGTGATGGATGCAAGCAATATGCAGACTTAGCATTTTTCTAGCTATTTATTAACTAACTGAAATGAAAAACAAGAAACAAAAATTGCATAAAGTAAACGAAATAAATGATGGAGGCATATCATGTTTCAGACATGCATCTCCTTATTAGAGACTTGAAAGAGGAAGTATGAAAGGACTTTGCCACCTTCTAATGGTCATGGCTGCTGCTTGATTCTCCCTTCTTCTTCTTTCTCTTCCCTGTCTTGGAATAATCTTGGATCTCTTCACCAGGACATCTTCTACCCCAGACAGAATCTAAGAGTCCTCTGAGCCCAAAATCTTCCAATCTTTGAAAGGTTGACTCAGTGTATTGATGAGATCTTGCTTGTTGCTTGGCTAAAAATTCAGGGCACTGCTCAAATGGCTTGATCTCTGGATTGAGTGTTGGCAAATTGTGGGTCAAGTACTCCAACCTTGCTTGCATGTTTTTATCACTCTCCATTCTTTGTACGTGTCTAGCTTCTCCCATGGTATGATGAACATTCTTCCATTGATACAGGTTGTGACTATATTCCCCTGCTTTAGCTTGACTAAAATACAGCTTATCATATGATTCTTTGAACTCTTTGTATTGCTCTTTTTGTCCTTCAAGAATCTGTGCTTGAAATTCTTGCTGCTGAGTCATCATTTGTTGTTGCCATCTCTCTTGTTTCTCCTCCATTTGATGCTGCCAAGATTCTCGTTCTTCTTTGTCTTTCAGATATTGCTCCCTAAATTCTGGATGGGGCTCTAGATATTTTACTTGGCCCCCCTGATTTTGGCCTTGTTGAGCCGGCATGAGTTGCTGAGATAATTCTTCTATTGATCTTTGTAACTGGCTCATGTCTATGACAACATGAGCTTGATTTCGTCCTTCCTCTCTTTGTGATCTCTTTTGTCTAGGAGCTACTACCCCTTCTTGATTTTCTTCTTCATTCGTTCCCTCCATGCTCTTCTTGGTAATCCATTTCCCTTTCTTCACTTTTATTGTATCCTCATCTTCAAAAATTACTCCAGCTTTGTCACATAGCCTGAGGATGGTACTTGGATGTCCAAGACTCTTTGATTTGCTTGTGCTATCGGCCATTTCTTGAATACTGTCAGCTATGAGTTGTGCGAGGTTGATCTCACCTCCATGCAAGATGCAGTATGTCAAGAGTGCTCGTTTGATTGTGACCCAAGAGGCGTTTCCAGTAGGAAGGATAGATCTCCTCACTATTTCATACCATCCCTTAGCCACAGGAGTGAGATTTATCCTCATTATGTGACTTGGAACTCCCTTTGAATCTCTTTCCCAATCAGTGTTCTCCACACATAACCCTTGCAAAATTTCATCAGGATTATTTTCCCTTTGCAATCTAGCCTCATAACTAGGCTCTGCATAGGTTATGGTTCTCAACTTGAGGGCTCTTGTGATGGCTGCTGGACTGAAGCTCACTTCAACTCCTCTGACATAACTTGTGTAAGGAGCACTATCTTTATTTTCCTTCACAACATTAGCATAGAACTCCCTAATCATAACTGCACTGATGTCAGTTAGAGGAGCACACAAGAGCTCCCACCTTCTTTCTTTAGTGATTTGCCTCATGATGGGGTATTCTCCTTTCCCTTAAATCATGATGGGGTATTCTCCTTACCTATTTATACACTTTCTATTCTTGGATATTGGGATTTGAATGGGCTTTTGAATTGGTGAAGAATTGAATTCAAAATGGATTTTTAATTTGAATTTTTGGCCCAAAATGTTGCTCCAGGAGGCTGCCCTGCCCTTGTGGAGAGCAGGGCAGAAAATTTATGCTTGGCGCGAGAATTGGTGCGGCGTTGGTGCGGCCTTGGGCGAGCTTGGCGCGGCATGGTGCGTGGAACGCTGCCCTGCCCGCGCCAAGGGCAGGGCAGAAAATTGGTGCGCGCTGGATGGCCCTGGTGCGCGCGCTGATGCTGCCTTGGTCGAGAGTTGTGCGTGCCAGAATCGTGCGTGGTGCGCCAAAGTTGTGTGCTATCCAAATGCTGCCCTGCCCGCGCCAAGGGCAGGGCAGAGTTTCCAAAGTGAGGTCCCGTGTTCGAAACACGGCTGGGACAAACTCTCAATTAATTTTCTTGGTTTCTTGGCACGGCACTCAACCTTAAGTCCTAGCTTCCTCATGGTTCCTTGTTCGATCCTTGTGGCATGCATGGGTGATATTTTTCCTTTGAATTTCTTCCTTGGAGAGCCCGATTCTGCCCTTGTAGAGGGCAGGGCAAGGTTCTCTTCTTCTTGGTTCCAAGGCACAAAATTGTGCTCTGCCCTTGGAGTGGGCAGGGCAGAGTTGCCTTCTCTTCTTGGTTCTCTTATGTTGCCCTCCTGGAGGGCAGTGTGCCCTTGTGGAGGGCAATGTTGCCTCCCCCTTTGCATGCGGCACGCTTCTTCTCTCCTTTGCCACACTTTCCTTTCCTTGGGCTACACTTCTTAGGCCACGCTTTTCCTTTTCTTTTCTTTTCTTCACCTACAATAAACCAAAACAACCACTCCAAGTATCACTAAATTCAAGAGGCTTATAAATCAATTAAAGTTCAATTAAAATTAGCTTAAACCTCATGGATTAACATTAATTTCATGGTGGTTGCTTGATTTAGAGAAGTTATGCATTTTCACTCCAAATCACATACTTAGGATGCAAGAAAGTGCATGAATGCTAACAAAACAAGTGAAATTAGCTTGAAAAATGGGTATATGATGACTTGTCATCAGTTGTCAGTCACACGTTCATAGGTGAGAATGATGATGAGTGTCACGGATCATCACATTCATCAAGTTGAAGAACAAGTGATATCTTGGAACAAGAACAAGCGGAATTGAATAGAAGAACAATAGTAATTGCATGAATACTCGAGGTACAGCAGAGCTCCACACCTTAATCTATGGTGTGTAGAAACTCCACCGTTGAAGATACATAAGAACAAAAGTGATCATTGGCTTCGGTCCCAGAGAGGGAACCAGAAAAACCAAGATGAAAATACAATAGTAAAAGGTCCTACTTATAGGGAACTAGTAGCTTAAGAATTACAAAGATGAGTAAATGACATAAAAATCCACTTCTGGGCCCACTTGGTGTGTGCTTGGGCTGAGCAATGAAGCATTTTTCGTGTAGAGACTCTTCTTGGAGTTAACGCCAGCTTTTATGCCAGTTTGGGCGTTTAACTCCCATTTTGGTGCCAGTTCCGGCGTTTAACGCTGGGAAATCTGAAGGTGACTTTGAACGCCGGTTTGGGCCATCAAATCTTGGGCAAAGTATGGACTATCATATATTGCTGGAAAGCCCAGGATGTCTACTTTCCAACGCCGTTGAGAGCGCGCCAATTGGGCTTCTGTAGCTCCAGAAAATCCACTTCGAGTGCAGGGAGGTCAGAATCCAACAGCATCTGCAGTCCTTTTCAGTCTCTGAATCAGATTTTTGCTCAGGTCCCTCAATTTCAGCCAGAAAATACCTGAAATCACAGAAAAACACACAATCTCATAGTAAAGTCCAGAAAAGTGAATTTTAACTAAAAACTAATAAAAATATACTAAAAACTAACTAAATCCTACTAGAAACATACTAAAAATAATGCCAAAAAGCGTACAAATTATCCGCTCATCACAACACCAAACTTAAATTGTTGCTTGTCCTCAAGCAACTGAAAATCAAATAAGATAAAAAGAAGAGAATATACTATAGACTCCAAATTATCAATGAAACTTAGCTCCAAATTAGATGAGCGGGACTAGTAGCTTTTTGCCTCCGAACAGTTTTGGCATCTCACTTTATCCTTTGAAATTCAGAATGATTGGCTTCTTTAGGAACTCAGAATCCAAATAGTGTTATTGATTCTCCTAGTTAAGTATGATGATTCTTGAACACAGCTACTTATTGAGTCTTGGCCGTGGCCCAAAGCACTCTGTTTTCCAGTATTACCACCGGATACATACATGCCACAAACACATAATTGGGTGAACCTTTTCAGATTGTGACTCAGCTTTGCTAGAGTCCCAATTAGAGGTGTCCAGGGTTCTTAAGCACACTCTTTTTGCCTTGGATCACAACTTTATTTCTTTCTTTTTTTTTTCTTTTTCTCTTTCTTTTTTTTCGTCTCTTTTCCTTTTTTTTTTTTGTATTCACTGCTTTTTCTTGCTTCAAGAATCATTTTTATGATTTTTCAGATCCTCAGTAACATGTCTCCTTTTTCATCATTCTTTCAAGAGCCAACAATTTTAACATTCATGAACAACAAATTCAAAAGACATATGCACTGTTTAAGCATACATTCAGAAAACAAAAAGTATTGTCACCACATCAAACTAATTAAGCTAGTTTTAAAGATGAATTCGAAATCCTGTACTTCTTGTTCTTTTGTGATAAAAACAGTTTTCATTTAAGAAAGGTGATGGATTCATAGGACATTCATAACTTTAAGGCATAGACACTAAGACACTAATGATCATAAGACACAAACATAGAATAACATCAGCATAAAAATTCGAAAAACAAGAAAATAAAGAACAAGGAGATTAAAGAACGGGTCCACCTTAGTGATGGCGGCTTGTTCTTCCTCTTGAAGGTCTTATGGAGTGCTTGAGCTCCTCAATATCTCTTCCTTGCCTTTGTTGCTCCTTTCTCATGATTTCTTTGATCTTCTCTAATTTCATGGAGGAGAATGGAGTGTTCTTGGTGCTCCACCCTTAGTTGTCCCATGTTGGAACTCAACTCTCCTAGGGAGGTGTTTAATTTGCTCCCAATAGTCTTGTGGAGGAAAGTGCATCCCTTGAGGCATCTCAAGGATCTCATGATGAGTGGGGTCTCTTGTTTGCTCCATCCTTTTCTTAGTGATGGGCTTGAGGTCATGCCTTCTCAATTGAACCGGCTTTCCTCTTGAATCTCTCTTCCATTGAGTGCCCTCTTCACAAATGTCTGTGAGGACTTGGTCCAACCTTTGATCAAAGTTGACCCTTTTTGAGTTTGAAAGGGACCTCATGGATCACCTTCTTCATGGCCACAACTTCATAGAAGTGGTCTTGATGCACCCTTGAGATGAGTCTCTCCATCTCCCATGACTCGGAGGTGAAAGCTTTTGCCTTCCCTTTCCTCTTTCTAGAGGTTTCTCCGGCCTTGGATGCCATAAATGGTTATGGAAAAACAAAAAGCAATGCTTTTACCATACCAAACTTAAAAGGTTTGCTCGTCCTCGAGCAAAAGAAGAAAGAAGAGAGTAGAAGACGAAGAAAATGGAGGAGATGGAGATGGTTTTGTGTTTCGGCCAAAAGGGGAAGAAGTAGTGTTTAGGGTGTGTGAAAATGAAGGAGTGAAGAGGGGTTCAGCCATTATGGGTGGGTTTGGGAGGGAAGAGGTATTGAGGTGATTGGTGAATGGGTGAAGAAGAAAGAGGGTGGTGGGGTTGGTGGGGATCCTGTGGAGTCCACAGATCCTGAGGTGTCAAGGAAAAGTCATCCCTGCACCAAATGGCATGCAAAATTGCATTTTTAGCCAATTCTGGCGTTAAACGCCGGGCTGGTGCCCATTTCTGGCGTTTAACGCCAGGTTCTTGCCCTTTCCTGGCGTTTAACGCCAGTCTGGTGCCCCTTTCTGGCGTTAAACGCCCAGAATGGTGCCAGACTGGGCGTTAAACGCCCATCTGCTAGCCTTACTGGCGTTTAAACGCCAGTAGGTTCTTCCTCCAGGGTGTGCTGTTTTTCTTCCTGTTTTTCATTCTGGTTTTGCTTTTTCAATGGATTTTGTGACTTCTCATGATCATCAACCTACAGAAAACATAAAATAATAATGGAAAATAGATAAAATGTAACATTGGGTTGCCTCCCAACAAGCGCTTCTTTAATGTCAGTAGCTTGACAAAGGGCTCTCATGGAGCCTCACAAATGCTCAGAGCAATGTTGGAACCTCCCAACACCAAACTTAGAGTTTGAATGTGGGGGTTCAACACCAAACTTAGAGTTTGGTTGTGGCCTCCCAACACCAAACTTAGAGTTTGACTTTGGGGGCTCTGTTTGACTCTGTTTTGTGAGAAGCTCTTCATGCTTCCTCTCCATGGTGACAGAGGGATATCCTTGAGCCTTAAACACAAAGGATTCTTCATTCACTTGAATGATCAGTTCACCTCTATCAACATCAATCACAGCCTTTGCTGTGGCTAGGAAGGGTCTGCCAAGGATGATGGATTCATCCATCCACTTCCCAGTCTCTAGGACTATGAAATCAGCAGGGATGTAATGGTCTTCAACTTTTACCAGAACATCCTCTACAAGTCCATAAGCTTGTTTCTTTGAGTTGTCTGCCATCTCTAGTGAGATTCTTGCAGCTTGTACCTCAAAGATCCCTAGCTTCTCTATTACAGAGAGAGGCATGAGGTTTACACTTGACCCTAAGTCACACAGAGCCTTCTTGAAGGTCATGGTGCCTATGGTACAAGGTATGGAGAACTTCCCAGGGTCCTGCCTCTTTTGAGGTAATTTCTGCCTAGACAAGTCATCCAGTTCTTTGGTGAGCAAATGGGGTTCATCCTCCCAAGTCTCATTACCAAATAACTTGTCATTTAGCTTCATGATTGCTCCAAGGTATTTAGCAACTTGCTCTTCAGTGACATACTCATCCTCTTCAGAGGAAGAATACTCATCAGAGCTCATGAATGGCAGAAGTAAGTCCAATGGAATCTCTATGGTCTCATTTTGAGCCTCAGATTCCCATGGTTCCTCATTGGGGAACTCATTAGAGGTCAGTGCACGCCCATTGAGGTCTTCCTCATTGGCGTTCACTTCCTCTCCTTCCTCTCCAAATTCGGCTATGTTGATGGCCTTGCACTCTCCTTTTGGATTTTCTTCTGTATTACTTGGAAGAGTACTAGGAGGGAGTTCAGTAATTTTCTTGCTCAGCTGTCCCACTTGTGCCTCCAAATTCCTAATGGAGGATCTTGTTTCAGTCATGAAACTTTGAGTGGTTTTGATTAGATCAGAGACCATGGTTGCTAAGTCAGAGGGGTTCTGCTTAGAATTCTCTGTCTGTTGCTGAGAAGATGATGGAAAGGGCTTGCCATTGCTAAACCTGTTTCTTCCACCATTATTGTTGTTGAAACCTTGTTGAGGTCTCTGTTGATCCTTCCATGAGAAATTTGGATGATTTCTCCATGAAGAATTATAGGTGTTTCCATAGGGTTCTCCTAGGTAATTCACCTCTTCCATTGAAGGGTTCTCAGGATCATAAGCTTCTTCTTCAGATGAAGCATCCTTTGTACTGCCTGGTGCATTTTGCATTCCAGACAGACTTTGAGAAATCAAATTGACTTGTTGAGTCAATATCTTGTTCTGAGCCAGAATGGCATTCAGAGTATCAATCTTAAGAACTCCTTTCTTCTGATTTGTCCCATTGTTCACAGGATTCCTTTCAGAAGTGTACATGAATTGGTTATTTGCAACCATTTCAATTAGTTCTTGAGCTTCTGTAGGCGTCTTCTTCAGATGAAGAGATCCTCCAGCAGAGCTATCCAAAGACATCTTGGATAGTTCAGAGAGACCATCATAGAAAATACCTATGATGCTCCATTCAAAAAGCATGTCAGAAGGACATTTTCTGATCAATTGTTTGTATCATTCCCAAGCTTCATAGAGGGATTCTCCATCCTTCTGTCTGAAGGTTTGGACTTTCACTCTAAGCTTACTCAATTTTTGAGGTGGAAAGAACTTTGCCAAGAAGGCATTGACTAGCTTTTCCCATGAGTCCAGGCTTTCTTTAGGTTGTGAGTCCAACCATGTCCTAGCTCTGTCTCTTACAGCAAAAGGGAATAGCATAAGTCTGTAGACCTCAGGGTCAACCCCATTAGTCTTGACAGTGTCACAGATTTGCAAGAATTCAGCTAAGAACTGATGAGGATCTTCCAATGGAAGTCCATGGAACTTGCAATTCTGTTGCATTAGAGAAACTAATTGAGGCTTAAGCTCAAAGTTGTTTGCTCCAATGGCAGGGATAGAGATGCTTCTCCCATAGAAGTCGGGAGTAGGTGCAGTAAAGTCACCCAGCACCTTCCTTGCATTGTTTGCATTGTTGTTATTTTCGGCTGCCATGTGTTCTTCTTCTTTGAAGATTTCTGTTAGGTCCTCTACAGAGAGTTGTGCCTTAGCTTCTCTTAGCTTTCGCTTCAGAGTCCTTTCAGGTTCAGGATCAGCCTCAACAAGAATGCTTTTGTCTTTGCTCCTGCTCATAAGAAAGAGAAGAGAACAAGAAAATATGGAATCCTCTATGTCACAGTATAGAGATTCCTTGAGGTGTCAGAGGAAAAGAAAAATAGAAGGCAGAAGTAGAAAATTCGAACTTATCAAAGAAGATGGAGTTCGAATTTTGCATTAAGGAATAGTGTTAGTCCATAAATAAAAGGATGTGAGAAGAAGGGAAGTAATTTTCGAAAATTAAGTAAAAGATTTTGAAAACATTTTGAAAAATACTAATTGATTTTCGAAAACAAAAGTGGGAAAGAAGTAAAGTGATTTTTGAAAAAGATTTTGAAATTAGAAATTAAAAAGATTTGATTGAAAACTATTTTGAAAAAGATGTGGTTGAGAAGATATGATTGGTTTTTAAAAGATGTGATTGAGAAGATATATGATTTGAAAAACATTTAAAAAGAGATTTGATTTTGAAAATTAATGACTTGCCTAACAAGAAAATATATGATTCAAACATTAGACCTTTCTCAACAGAAAAGGCAACATACTTGAAATGTTCAATCAAATCATTAATTGTTAGCAAGTATCTTTGAAAAAGGAAAGAAATTGATTTTGAAAAAGATTTGATTGAAAAGATATGATTTGAAAAAGATTTGATTTTGAAAAACTTTGGAAACTTGAAAAAAAAAATTTGCATTGAAAACAGAATCTTCCCTCTTGTGCCATCCTGGCGTTAAACGCCCAGAATGGTGCACATTCTGGCGTTTAACGCCCAATGCACTACCTGTTTGGGCATTAAACGCCCAACCAGGCATCCTGGCTGGCGTTTAAACGCCAGTCTGTCCTTCTTCACTGGGCATTTTGAACGCCCAGCTTTTTCTGTGTAATTCCTCTGCAGTATATTCTGAATCTTGAATTCTCTGTATTATTGACTTGAAAAGACACAAATTAAAAAATATTTTTGGATTTTTTTAATAATGAGGAATAATCAAAATGCAACTAAAATCAAATAACAATGCATGCAAGACACCAAACTTAGCAGTTTGTATACTACTGACACTAACAAAATGAGAATGCATATGGAAAACAGCAAAACACTCAAGTCAAGAAAATTTAAAGATCAGAGCATGGAAATCAACAAGAACAACTTGAAGATTAATGAAGACACATGAATGAATGCAAGAAGAATAGAAACATGCAATTGACACCAAACTTAACATGAGACACTAGACTCAAACAAGAAGCATACAATATTTTTTATTTTTATGATTTTGTAATTTTTTTGGTTTTTTTTCGAAAATTAAATGGAAAAGAAAATAAAAATATCAAAATTCTTAATGAGAATTCCAGGAATCATGCAATGTTAGTCTAAAGCTACAGTCTAAAGGAATTAGACATGGCTAGCCAAGCTTCAGCAGAACATTGCATTCAAGAGCTAAATTGATGAAGATCAATCAGCTTTGGTGATGATAAGAACATCACCTTGAAACACTAGAATTCATTCTTAAGAACTCTGAAGAAAAAAAATACCTAATCTAAGCAACAAGATGAACCGTCAGTTGTCCATACTCGAACAATCCCCGGCAACGGCGCCAAAAACTTGGTGCGCGAAATCGTGATCACTACAACTTCGTACAACTAACCAGCAAGTGCACTGGGTCGTCCAAGTAATAAACCTTACGCGAGTAAGGGTCGATCCCACGGAGATTGTTGGTATGAAGCAAGCTATGGTCACCTTGTAAATCTTAGTCAGGCAGACTCAAATGGGTATAGATGATGAATGAAACATAAAGATAAAGATAGAGATACTTATGTATATCATTGGTGAGAGCTTCAGATAAGTGTATGAAGATGCTTTCCCTTCTGTCTCTCTGCTTTCCTACTGTCTTCATCCAATCCTTCTTACTCCTTTCCATGGCAAGCTTATGCAAGGGTTTCACCGTTGTCAGTGGCTACCTCCCATCCTCTCAGTAGAAATGTTCAACGCACCCTGTCACGGCACGGCTATCCATCTGTCGGTTCTCGATCAGGCCGGAATAGAATCCAGTGATTCTTTTGCGTCTGTCACTAACGCCCCGCCCTCAGGAGTTTGAAGCACGTCACAGTCATTCAATCATTGAATCCTACTCAGAATACCACAGACAAGGTTAGACCTTCCGGATTCTCTTGAACGCCGCCATCAGTTCTAGCCTATACCACGAAGACTCAGATCTCACGGAATGGCTGGCTCGTTTGTCAGGCGAGCGCTCGGTTGTCAGGCGATCAACCATGCATCGTGTATCAGGAATCCAAGAGATATTCACCCAATCTAAGGTAGAACGGAGGTGGTTGTCAGTCACACGTCCATAGGTGAGAATGATGATGAGTGTCACGGATCATCACATTCATCAAGTTGAAGAACAAGTGATATCTTGGAACAAGAACAAGCGGAATTGAATAGAAGAACAATAGTAATTGCATTAATACTCGAGGTACAGCAGAGCTCCACACCTTAATCTATGGTGTGTAGAAACTCCACCGTTGAAGATACATAAGAACAAAAGTGATCATTGGCTTCGGTCCCAGAGAGGGAACCAGAAAAACCAAGATGAAAATACAATAGTAAAAGGTCCTACTTATAGGGAACTAGTAGCTTAAGAATTACAAAGATGAGTAAATGACATAAAAATCCACTTCTGGGCCCACTTGGTGTGTGCTTGGGCTGAGCAATGAAGCATTTTTCGTGTAGAGACTCTTCTTGGAGTTAAACGCCAGCTTTTATGCCAGTTTGGGCGTTTAACTCCCATTTTGGTGCCAGTTCCGGCGTTTAACGCTGGGAAATCTGAAGGTGACTTTGAACGCCGGTTTGGGCTATCAAATCTTGGGCAAAGTATGGACTATCATATATTGATGGAAAGCCCAGGATGTCTACTTTCCAACGCCGTTGAGAGCGCGCCAATTGGGCTTCTGTAGCTCCAGAAAATCCACTTCGAGTGCAGGGAGGTCAGAATCCAACAGCATCTGCAGTCCTTTTCAGTCTCTGAATCAGATTTTTGCTCAGGTCCCTCAATTTCAGCCAGAAAATACCTGAAATCACAGAAAAACACACAAACTCATAGTAAAGTCCAGAAAAGTGAATTTTAACTAAAAACTAATAAAAATATACTAAAAACTAACTAAATCCTACTAGAAACATACTAAAAACAATGCCAAAAAGCGTACAAATTATCCGCTCATCAGAGGCTGAGTTTTCTGATTGTACGTTTGGAACCTTGGGTATTGGTAAAACGGACATAATTAAGGTGCTTCGACATTAGGGACGAATCCGCCAAGGTATGGTTTTAGTTTCTCGTAGATAATATATAATATTGTATGAAAACTTAGGTTAGATGACCATAGGATAAGCTTAAATGTGTTGAATTGTGGAGCTTGATAGATTATATGTACCTATGAGTGTGATAGTAGTGTAGCTGAAGTGTATATATAAATTTGATGCATGATATGTATGATGGAGTTAATGTGTGTGTGTGTGTGTGTGTGTGTGTGTGTGTATCTGAATGGTATTGGAAATTGTTGATAATAATGATGTAATATGAGTTTTGATGATGGTTGGTGAGGTAGTGATGCAGAATGTGTATGATGATAAGAATTATGAGTTTGAGCAATGAATGTGGAGATGCAGTGCTATGAATTATTAATGAATTATGTTGTTGTTGGTTATTAATTGTGGGGTGGAAATTAATAAAATTGTGTATTGGGAGGTTGTGGAGGAATGAAATGGTTAGTGTTCATACCCTGGGTCGAACTATATAATCTGGATTAGACGAAGACAAAAGTGACCGACCTCTTGTAAAGGTTGGCTCGTTCCGACCTCTTCTTAAACGAAAGGATGCAGCCCACTCCAAAGGCGGCTGACCTAAAAGATAAGATGGCTTCACTCAAAGATAAGATAGGATAACTAACTAACTTATCTTAAGAAAGGTCACCCCACACTACTATAAATACACTGGAGCACCCAGATATAACTCATGCTCTGATTCTACACAAAATCCTGCCTAAAGCACGTCCTAACTTAATCATCGGAGTCTCTTGCAGGTACCATTGGTGCACGGAATTGTGATTCACACTTTTCACAACTCCGGTGCCACTAACTAGTAAGTGCACTGGGTCGTCCAAGTAATACCTTACATGAGTAAGGGTCGATCCCACGGAGATTGTCGGCTTGAAGCAATATATGGTTATCTTGTAAACCTTAGTCAGGAGATTAATAATGAAAAGAGTTTTGTTTGTAAAAAGCAAAAGAACATGAAATGAATAGTACTTGTGATGCAGTAATGGAGAATAGGTTGAGGTTTTGGAGATGCTCTGTCTTCTGAATTTCTGCTTTCCTTCTGTTGTCTTCTTCACACACGCAAGGTTCCTTCCATGGCAAGCTGTATTTTGGTGGATCACCGTTGTCAATGGCTACCATCCATCCTCTCAGTGAAAATGGTTCTCTGCGGTTTCTCGCATGGCTAATCATCTATCGGTTCTCACTCATGCCAGAATAGGATCCATTGATCCTTTTGCACACTGTCACTGCGCCCAACAATTGTGAGTTTGATGCTCGTCACAGTCACCCCTTCCCAGATCATACTCGGAATACCACAGACAAGGTTTAGACTTTCCGGATCTCAAGAGTGCTACCAACTGATTCTAGCTTATACCACGAAGACTCTGGTTTCACGGAATTGAACACTCTGTTGTCAAGAGAGGGAATCAAACTCGTGAACTAGGAATCCAAGAGATACACATTCAATCTAAGGTAGAATAGAAGTGGTTATCAGGCACGCGTTCATAAGTTGAGAATGGTGATGAGTGTCATGGATCATTACATTCATCCTGTTGAAGTGCAAATGAATATCTTAGAATAGAAACAAGCGTGATTAAATAGAAAACAGAAATAATTGCATTAATCCATCGAGACACAACAGAGCTCCCCACCCCCAACCATGGGGTTTAGAGACTCA
This sequence comes from Arachis stenosperma, assembly GCF_014773155.1. NCBI lineage: Eukaryota > Viridiplantae > Streptophyta > Magnoliopsida > Fabales > Fabaceae > Arachis > Arachis stenosperma. The sequence continues at coordinate 58,135,073 of NC_080379.1, forward strand.
TGCCGTAGAAGATACAAAGTTAGATGTAAAATGTCATGAGATACAAAATAAATCTCTAAAAGTAGTTTTTATACTAAACTAGTAACCTAGGTTTACAGAAAATGAGTAAACTAAGATAGATAATGCAAAAATCCACTTCCGGGGCCCACTTGGTGTGTGTTTGGGCTGAGCATTGAAACTTTCACGTGTATAGGCTATTCCTGGTGTTTAACTCTAGCTTTTGTACCAGTTTGGGCGTTTAACTCCAACTTTTATGCCAGTTCTGACGTTTAACGCCAGAATAGGGTAGAAAGTTGGCGTTAAACGCCAGTTTGCGTGATCTCAACTCGAGCAAAGTATGGACTATTATATATTGCTGGAAAGCCCAAGATGTCTACATTCCAAAGCAGTTGAGAGCGCGCCAATTGGGCTTCTATAACTCCAGAAAATCCATTTCGAGTGAAGGAAGGTCAGAATCCAATAGCATCTGCAGTCCTTTTTCAGCCTCTGAATAAGATTTTTGCTCAGGTCCCTCAATTTCAGCCAGAAAATACCTGAAATCTCAAAAAAACATAAAAACTCATAGTAAAGTCCAGAAATGTGATTTTTGCATAAAAACTAATAAAAATATACTAAAAAGTAACTAAAACAAACTAAAAACTACATGAAAATACCACCAAAAAGCGTATAAAATATCCGCTCATCACAATACCAAACTTAAACTGTTGCTTGTCCCCAAGCAACTAGAAAATAGGATAAAAAGAGGATCAAGTTGTAATAGAATCCCAGTGTTTTAAGTGAAGCTCAAATTCTAATCAGATGAGCAGGGCTAATAGCTTTTTGCTTCTGAACAGTTTTGGCATCTCACTTTATCATTTGAAGTTCAGAATGATTGGCATCTCTAGGAATTCAGAATTAAGATAGTGTTATTGATTCTTCTAGTTCAGTATGTTGATTCTTGAACACAACTATTTTTTGAGTCTTGGCTGTGACCCTAAGCACCTTGTTTTCCCGTAATACTACAGGATACATAAATGCCACAGACACATAACTGGATGAACCTTTTAGATTGTGACTCAGCTTTGCTAGAGTCCCCAGTTAGAGGTGTCCAGAGTTCTTAGGCACACTCTTTTGCTTTGGATCACGACTTTAACCACTCAGTCTCAAGTGTTTCACTTGGACCTTCATGACACAACCACATGGTTAGGGACAACTTGATTTAGCCGCTTAGGCCTGGATTCTATTCTTTTGAGCCCCTCTATCCATTAATTCTCAAAGGCTTGGATCCTTTTTACCCTTGCCTTTTGGTTTAAAGGGCTATTGGCTTTTTCTTTTTCTTTTTCGCCATTTTTTTTATTTTTTTATTTTTTTTCACAAGCTTTGTTCTTCACTGCTTTTTCTTGCTTCAAGAATCAATTTCATGATTTTCAGATTATCAATAACATTTCTCTTTTTTTATCATTCTTTCAAGAACCAACAATTTTAACATTCATAAACTTCGCTATAAAAAATATGCACTGTTCAAGCATTCATTCAGAAAATAAAGAGTATTGCCACTACAATTAAATAATTTTGAATTCTTCTCTTAAAAACTTGAAATAGTTTCATCTTTACTCAAGAAACCTACTATTTTATTCATGTTTAATGATGATGAGAAAAATAAATTATAGCTTTCTTGGAGATAAAAAATAAAATTAAAAATAGGGATCCTAATTACTAATATTCATGTAACTTTTAAGATAGGTTTCTAATGATAAAAGTTATCACAGAGTTAAGATTAGAACTCAACAACCTTTATTTTGGGGGATGGCTGCTCCTTCAATCTGTGTGGTTTCTGGTCCCTCAAGGGAGAGCTGACGATTGGATTTTTGATGGCTTAGAATTTCAGAAATAAAATCTCGTTGCAAGTATAGTTTCTAAACCAACAATAATCCTTTCATACAAAAAATTGTTTGTCACAAGTAACAAACCCCTAAATTTATAAACCGAAGTATTCAAACCTCGGGTCGTTCTCCCTAGGAATTACAATAAAGTGTCTTGTTATTGGTTTGAGTTGTTTTGGGGTTTTGGATAAGAGGTATGAAAGTAAATGGCAAGAAAGTAAACTAACAACTATAAAAGGCTCTTGGCAAGGTATGAAAATTAGAAGTTCTATCCTAGTTATCCTTCTCAATTGTGATGAGAATTGTTCATTGCTACCACTTAGTTAACCCTTACTAAAGAAAGGAAAGTCAAGTGGATGAATTGACTTGAGCCACAAGTCCTAGCCAACTCCCAAGGAAAGACTAGCTTTAGTGCACTCCAAACCAATTAGCAATCTCTCCAATTATCATTCAACAAAGGAATTAGATAACTCAAGTGTCACTAATTACTCTACCTAGGCCAAGAGGAACAAAAATCTACACTAAAACTAAAAGAGACATTTTAACAAACACATAGAGTGCAATAAAAGTAAACAACATAAATTGCAAGAATTAAAGAGAGATCTAACTACAAAGGCAAGAGATCAACAATAGAAAAGCAAAGAAGAACAATTATTATAAATTACCTCTTATTGAATTGAAAGAATGTAGAGGGAACAATACTAGATCTACAATAAAATGTAAGAACAACATAAAGAAAATTACAACAAAAGAGTAGAAGAAGATGAATCTAACAACAAAGAATTGAAAGGTAGAAGTAGAAGAAAGCAAAGATTAAAACCTAGATCTAAGAACTAATCCTAATCCTAATCCTAGAGAGAAGTGAGAGCTTCTCTCTCTAGAAACTACTTCTAACTACTAAAACTAAAACTAATGGTTAAAAGTTCTAAAGTGTGAAAAGTATTTGAAGTATGTTGATTCCCCTTCAATCCTTGGCTTAAATAGCATCAGAAATGAGTTGGATTGGGCCCACAAGGCTTCTAAAATCGCTGGCCACATGTTGCTTTAAGTGAACTAGGTGGCAGCAACGGCGCATGCGCGTACTTTGCGCGTGCGCGCCACTATACGTGTAGCAACTATAGCAAATCTTATATCGTTTCGAAGCTCCGGATGTTAGCTTTCTAACCCAACTGGAACCGCATCATTTGGACCTCTGTAGCTCAAGTTATGGTCATTTAAGTGCGAAGAGGTCGGCTTGACAGCTTTCCGGTTCTTTCATTTCTTCATGAGCTCTCCAACTTTTCATGCTTCTTTCTTCATTCCCTTGATCCAATCTTTTCCTCCTAAACCTTAAATCACTTAACAAACATATCAAAGCATCTAATAGAATCAAGGAGAATTAGATTTAGCTATTTTAAGACCTAAAAAGCATGTTTTCACTCTTAAGCACAATTAAAGGAGAATATACAAAACCATGCTATTTCATTGAATAAATGTGGGTAAAAGGTGATAAAATCCCCTAAATTCAATACAAGATAAACCGTCAAATTGGGGTTTGTCAACCTCCCCACACTTAAACCAAGCATGTCCTCATGCTTAAGCCAAGAGAAAGCAAAGGGATCAACATTTATTCAATGAAAACTAACTAAATGCAATCTACCTATATGCAACTATCTACATAAATGCAATTGCTTGGTCAAAATAAATTAATTCCCAAGAAGCATATATGCACAAGGGCTAAGGACTAGCAAGTCTAATCCACAATCGAATTGAGTTATTAAATATTTTTACAAACTTGCATGAAAAGTGATGATTGTAGGTGGAAGCATGTAATTGAGCATCGAACCCTCACCGGAAGTGTTTGCACTCTATTCGCTCAAGTGTTTAGGGTCGATTCTCTCAATTCTCCCCTAATCATGATTTCCAAGATTTGTTCTTCTTCTAACAATCAACATATATTTCATGCATGCATACAAGTATCATGAGGTCTTTTCCTTAGGTTGTAATGGGGCTAGGGTCAAGGTAGGATCATATATGGCTAGTGGACTTAGGATTTGAATCTTTGATTAACTTAAACTTTCCCACCTAACCTATATAATGACCTATACAATTAAGTACTAACCTAACTACCCATTCCTCACTTTTTCACATACTCATGCATTTTCTTTTCATTTCACAACACTTATGCATTGATCTTTATTGGACTTTGCTTTGGGGCATTTTGTCCCCTTTTTATTTCTTTCTTTTTCTTCTTTTTCTTTCTTTTTTTATTTTTTTCTTTTCCATATTGTTTTTCTTTTCTTTTTCTTTTGTTTTTCTCATTTTTTTTTCTTTCTATATACAAGAGCATCAATGCATAAGGTTTTACATTTGATCAATACATGAGTATGTACCCAATTCCCAATATTTACGACAAAAGTACAAAACTACCCTTTTATTCACCCAATGTCCCAAGGTTCCCACACTTGAATGATACTCACACACACTAGCCTAAGCTAATCAAAGATCCAAATTAAGGACATTTATTGTTTTCCGCTTCAAGGCTTGTAATGTGCTAAAATAAGAACAAGTGGGTTAAGCGTAGGCTCAAATTTGCTAACAATGGAAGATAAAAGGTAAGGCTATTTGGGTAAGTGAGCTAATGAAATGATGGCCTCAATCATATAAATGCATGAATACACAAAATAATGGACATAAAGAATCAAACAAATCAAAGATTACAATCATAGGAAGAGAATAATGCACACAAGAAGGAAAATAAGTGGTTATAAGATGTAACCACATCATTAGGCTCAAATCTCGCTTGCTTGTGTTCTTAGCTCAAAACATGATCCAAAATATATATAATGCAAGCAAGTTCTATGAAAAAGTTTTCACTCAATCAATTGGTGCCCTATTGATAGAAATCTTGAAAAATTCATTATTTTGACTAAGCTTATTGTGTATATATATGCAATAGGAATCCTAAAAACCTAAAATGAAATGCAAAAGTGTTGGGATTAGAAGTTTTTCACCTAAAATCGCCGAACGGTCGGACGACCTCCCCACACTTAAAAGTTTGCACCGTCCTCGGTGCATTGAAGGATGAGCAAGGTGGATGGGTTGCTACAATTGATGAGTTCCTCAAATGGTAGTGCGGATGACTTATTTGTTGCCCCGTTTAGAAACTTTCCTTTCCTTCCATATTGGTGGCCAACCCAAAAGGAAAGAAAGAAAGAAAATTAAGCCTATAGCAAAGATATCAAAGCAATTAGAATATAGGCGGGGGCTAATGCCAAATAAGAGTATGATTCCCTACTACATGTTAGCTAAGCATGTGAGTGAGAAAACAAAGTAAGCTAAGGCATATCATTAAGCTCGATGCAAGAGTAAAGTTAAAGCATGAAGAGTGTATTGAGCATCAAGTTCAAATGAGAAGAAGTGGGTCATGAAAGACAATATGAGGTCATATCAATGCACAAAGACTTAAGAGTCATACAAGATGAAGCATTGATTTAAAAGGTTCATCACCCAACAATATCAAACAAGTCAAGAAGCACCAATATAATGCAAGAATTTCTCAACAATTGAGTGTAAGAATCCAACACCATTATTGAAATGGCACTTAGAAAAAAAAATTGGAAACATGCTATAAAAACAAAATGAAAATGGAAAGAGTAGAAGTATGCGAATGCAGTGGACAAAAGAAAATGGAAGATGAGAAAAAAAAACTCTTTTTTTTTTTTTACCGACGCGTGCGCGTCATGCGTGCTTACGCGTCGATGTGCATATTGGTTGAAGGGCGCGTACGCGCCAGGTGCGCGCACGCGTGCATCGAGTTAGGCCGGAGGCATAATGTCGGCCCAAGTCTGGCACAACTCTCGGGTAAAAGTACCGGGGGTGCAGATTATGCAATCGACGCGCGCGCGCACAGTGTGCGTGCGCGTGCATTGCCAATTTAAGATCATGTGCGCGTACGCGCCAAGTGCGCGCGCACGCGTGCATAGACTTGTGCCTTAGGCCCAATGTTCGCACAGTGCAGGCCGAACTCTCGGGTGTTTTTGGCTGGAGGTGAAATTTTGCATCCACGCGTACGCGTACAGTGCGCATCCGCGTGGGTGGTCGAAAAATGCTCAGGTGCGCGTACGCGTCATGTGCGCGCACGCGTGGATGGTGTTCTGTTTTTCAAAAAATAGTTTTCTAAGTTCTTACACCAATCCAAGCCTTTCAATCCTCCAAACAGCTACCAAAACACCCTAAAACCTTATTCAACATACTATACTACTAACTAAATTCAATAAAACAACAAAAACAAGAAATTAAGCTAATTCTACCAATATTTACAAAAGATAAAAATGAAAATGAGAATCTACCTACAATGGCAACTCTATTCACTTATTAACAAACTAAAAGAGTATGGAAAGAGTTTACCATGGTGGGGTGTCTCCCACCTAGCACTTTTATTTATTGTCCTTAAGTTGGACTTATGGGGAGCTTCTTATCAAGGTGGCTTGTGCTTGTATTCATCTTGGAACTCCCACCAATGCTTGGTTCTCCATTGTGCCCCAAGATTTCTCATGGATTGAGCAAGTGTTGGAGTTCTTCACAAGCTTGGGGCTCCCAAAGTTGATCCTCTTCTTGTGATCCAGGGTCCCACACTTTGTTTTCACACCCGTCTTGAGGTTGATCATCATTATTAGTCCAACCGGGTGGTGAGTAAGGTGAATTCTCTATGAAGTGCCCAACAATCCTCCTAGACCCATCTATTTGAGCACTATTCCCACCTTTGTATTCAACTCTTGAAGTATCAACCAAAATGAGCCTTGATTTGCAACGCCAACCACGAAACATCTTTCGCTTACGCTTCATTCCACAAAGCATCCTAAGTTGACCATCCGTTTCAAGCAAGCCATACTCAAGTGGGACAATGAAGCTAATAGAAATGAATTTTACCCACTCAAGTGAGGGAGTAGATGACAACCTAGGCAAAGATGCTTCCAACGATCTTGACAAAGCGTATTCCACTCCCATCCTTCTATTTCTAAGGACTTCCACCTCTTCACAAGATTTCTCTAATTCAATCCTTTGTTCATTAATACTATCTAAGCCTTTTCCCTTAATCAAACTATAATTGGGAGGGTGAACGAAGTTTACCTCCACAACATTTTCAAATGCACCGGGAGAAGGTTCTTCAAGTTCAAAGGATTCTCCACCACTAGGACTTGATGCTTGCTCTTCATTGCCATGGGAACTCAATTCTTGCTCTATCCCATCCAAGTCTTCATATGAAATATGCCTTGGAAGGTGTGCACTTTCCTCCCTAGCACCAATTTCAATCATCTTGGAGGGGTTTTCTTCAACTCTATGTTCCCATGGAGGCTCCGCATCTCCTAAGTCTTCTACCACTTCTTCCTTGTCTTCAACAATTAAAGCTTCCTCTAATTGTTCCAATACAAAGCAACTTCCCTCATTTCCCACCGGAGTTTCCAATCTCTCCTTCATGCTATGTTCTCCATTCGATTCTCCACATGTAGCCATGGGAGTTCCTTGAGTGTTCAAGCATTGGGAGGCTAATTGATTTGTTACCGCATCCAAGGCGGCCATGAAATTTTGCACATCCCTTTGCATCTCTTCTTGCCCTTGAACAAGAACACCAAGGGTTTCATCCATTAGAGATTGGGGTGGGTGGAAGGGTTCGTCATTTTGGGGGAAGGGTTCATAGTAGGAAGATGGTTCTTCTCGATAGAGTTGTGGTGGTTCAATATTTTCCATTCTTTCCACTTGTTGCACAACACACTCCATGGTTGCTTGAAATTGATCCAATGCTTCCTTGAGATGATCCCTTGACTCTTGTTCCTCTTGGATAATATGATTAGGATCATGTGGCTCTTGGATCAATGGATATGAGTATTCTTCCATGGGAAGTTGTGGTAGAAAGTAGTATTCATCTTGTGGTTGAAAATTTTCATATATTGGAGGTGGTTCATCTTGATAATAATGTGGAGGGGGTGGCTCTTGATAATGTTGATGTTGGGGTGGTGGTAGCTCTATGTGTGGTTTATATGGCTCATATGGTTGTTGGTAGGATGGATATGGATTAGGGTCATATGAAGGTGGTTGGTGAAAAGAGGCTTGTGAGTATGGTTGAGGCTCATGTTGAGGATATGAATCATAGGCATATGGTGGTGGTTCTTGGAAGTCACAAGGAGATTCACCATAGCCATTTGATTGGTATGCATCATGGAATGGCTCTTCTTCATAGTTCATTGGTGGAGGTTGTTGCCAAGAAGATTGATCATATGCATATGGCTCCTCCCACCTTTGATTGTCCCATCCTTGATACACATTCTCATTGAAGTTCTCATTACCTACAACATAGTTGTAATCACACTCATAGCCAAAATAAGAATTCATGATAGTAAGAGAAAATAAGAAACAAAAATTACTAAGAAACAATGAAACAAAATACTAAGACTAGCAAAAACTAACAAGCAATCCAAAAATCAAGCTATTCACAATATTCACATATATACAATAACCAATAACACAACACCATTGCAACTCCCCGGCAACGGCGCCATTTTGACGATTGGATTTTTGATGGCTTAGAATTTCAGAAATAAAATCTCGTTGCAAGTATAGTTTCTAAACCAACAATAATCCTTTCATACAAAAAATTGTTTGTCACAAGTAACAAACCCCTAAATTTATAAACCGAAGTATTCAAACCTCGGGTCGTTCTCCCTAGGAATTACAATAAAGTGTCTTGTTATTGGTTTGAGTTGTTTTGGGGTTTTGGATAAGAGGTATGAAAGTAAATGGCAAGAAAGTAAACTAACAACTATAAAAGGCTCTTGGCAAGGTATGAAAATTAGAAGTTCTATCCTAGTTATCCTTCTCAATTGTGATGAGAATTGTTCATTGCTACCACTTAGTTAACCCTTACTAAAGAAAGGAAAGTCAAGTGGATGAATTGACTTGAGCCACAAGTCCTAGCCAACTCCCAAGGAAAGACTAGCTTTAGTGCACTCCAAACCAATTAGCAATCTCTCTAATTATCATTCAACAAAGGAATTAGATAACTCAAGTGTCACTAATTACTCTACCTAGGCCAAGAGGAACAAAAATCTACACTAAAACTAAAAGAGACATTTTAACAAACACATAGAGTGCAATAAAAGTAAACAACATAAATTGCAAGAATTAAAGAGAGATCTAACTACAAAGGCAAGAGATCAACAATAGAAAAGCAAAGAAGAACAATTATTATGAATTACCTCTTATTGAATTGAAAGAATGTAGAGGGAACAATACTAGATCTACAATAAAATGTAAGAACAACATAAAGAAAATTACAACAAAAGAGTAGAAGAAGATGAATCTAACAACAAAGAATTGAAAGGTAGAAGTAGAAGAAAGCAAAGATTAAAACCTAGATCTAAGAACTAATCCTAATCCTAATCCTAGAGAGAAGTGAGAGCTTCTCTCTCTAGAAACTACTTCTAACTACTAAAACTAAAACTAATGGTTAAAAGTTCTAAAGTGTGAAAAGTATGTGAAGTATGTTGATTCCCCTTCAATCCTTGGCTTAAATAGCATCAGAAATGAGTTGGATTGGGCCCACAAGGCTTCTAAAATCGCTGGCCACATGTTGCTTTAAGTGAACTAGGTGGCAGCAACGGCGCGTGCGCGTACTTTGCGCGTGCGCGCCACCATACGTGTAGCAACTATAGCAAATCTTATATCGTTTCGAAGCCCCGGATGTTAGCTTTCTAACCCAACTGGAACCGCATCATTTGGACCTCTGTAGCTCAAGTTATGGTCATTTAAGTGCGAAGAGGTCGGCTTGACAGCTTTCCGGTTCTTTCATTTCTTCATGAGCTCTCCAACTTTTCATGCTTCTTTCTTCATTCCCTTGATCCAATCTTTTCCTCCTAAACCTTAAATCACTTAACAAACATATCAAAGCATCTAATAGAATCAAGGAGAATTAGATTTAGCTATTTTAAGACCTAAAAAGCATGTTTTCACTCTTAAGCACAATTAAAGGAGAATATACAAAACCATGCTATTTCATTGAATAAATGTGGGTAAAAGGTGATAAAATCCCCTAAATTCAATACAAGATAAACCATCAAATTGGGGTTTGTCAAGAGCCTCTAGCGCTTCAGCTCCTGTAGCTCACGCCCTTGCTTTTCTTACTCCTTAAGTAGTTTGCAAAGCATGCTATTTTGATTTTGCTGTTCTTCCTTAAGTTGATCCATAGCTTCTTGCATCTTAGTGACAGATGCTTCTAGGCGGGTCCAGTAGTCAATCTGAAGGATTTCTGGGAGGAACTCCTGTGCCCTCCTTTTGATGGAGTTATCTTGCACTTGTTGTCCTTCCATTGACTTTTTGGTGATTGGATGCTCGACTGAGATATACTCATCCACTCCCATCTTTACCCCAGCATCTTTACATAGCAGAGAGATTAAGCTTGGGTAAGCCAATTTGGCATCAATGGAGTTCTTGTTTGCAATTGTGTAAAGCTCACAAGAAATCAGATGATGAATCTCCACTTCATTTTCCAGCATAATGCAATAGATCATCACTACTCTTTTAACAATGACTTCAGAGCAACTGCTGGTGGGCAGTATAGAATGCCCAATGAAATCTAGCCAGCCCCTAGCGACTAGTTTGAGATCTCCTTTCTTGAGTTGATTTGGGACACCCTTTGTGTTGGTTATCCACTTGGTTCCAGAGATGCATATGTCCTCTAGAACTTGGTCCAAGCGCTTATCTAATCTCACCATTCTCCTATTAAAGGATTCTGGATCATCTTGTAGTTGAGGCAGCTTGAAGACCTCTCTTATTTTGTCCAGGTAGAAGTAAATAATCTTTCCTCTGACCATAGTTCAAAAGGTATAGAAGGCGGTTCCAATCATTCTCTACTTATCTGTTTGCCACAGATTTGAGTAGAATTCTTAAAACATGTTTCTACCCACCTTTGTCTCAAGATTAGCTAGAATTTCCTAGCCCCTGTTTTGAATCTGTTATTGGATCTCTGGATATTTGTCTTCTTTCAGATGGAACTTAGCTAGAATTTCTCTCTTGATTCCAAAGTAATTTTGGAGTGTTCTCTTTCTTGCATCTTGAAGTGGTTTGTTTTTCCTTAGGAGCCAAGATCTTAGTGAATCTTAGCTCAGTGATCACGAAAAATACACCAAACATAGAGGTTTTCTTGTCCTCAAGCAAAAGAAAGGAGAGGAGAGAAATAGAAGGAGAGTCAAATTCGTGTTGTGGAGGAGAGGGGGAGGCCAAATGTGAATTTAAAAGGGAGGGGGTGGGTTCGAAAAATTTTGAAAAAGATATGATAGAAGATATGATTTGCAAAAGATAAATATGATATGAAAAAGATACAATTTTAAAATTGAAAAGATATGAGAGAGATTTGAAAAAGATAAATCTGAATTTGAAAAGATAGTATGATGAGTTGAAAAAGATTTTAGAAGAAATTAAAAAGATAGATGATTTTCGAAAAAGATTTCAAAAGAAGTTGAAGATGATTTGAGAAAGATTTTTAGGAAAAAAATTATTTTTAATTAATTAATTATTATTATTATTATTATTATTATTATTATTATTATTGTTGAAATTGAAAGATGATAATTTGTAACATGTTTATGCAAGAAATTTTGGATGGAAACATGAAAATTTGAAAAAAATTTGAGTTGGAAATAAAACTTCCTCCCCTCCACATTCTTGGCGTTAAACGCCCAAAATGGCATCCATTCTGCTGTTTAACGCCCATTTGTTGCTTCTTTTGGGCGTTTAACGCCCAGCCTGCTGCAATTATGGCGTTAAACACCCAGAATGGGTATCATTCTGGGCGTTTAACGCTAAGAAAGATACCTTTACTAGTGTTAAATGCCTAGAATTGTGCCCATTCTGGCGTTTAATGCCCAAAATACCCCTTACTGGCGTTTTTGTGTCAGTGAGTTCCTTTTCTCTGCCTTATGTCCTGAATCCTTCTGTAACTCTGTGAACTCCTGCAATTGATAATTAACCTTGAAGATAATTTATATCAAACACCTATATTATTATTTAAATAACAAATAAACTTTGCTAATGGCTGGGTTACCTCCAAGTAAGCACTTCTTTATTGTCTTTAGTTGGACCTTACTGAGCTTTAATCTAGTCTCAGCTTTGAGCATTCTTGCTCAACATTGCTTTCAAGATAATGCTTGACTCTCTATCCATTAACAATGAACCTCTTATTAGAATCAATATCTTGAAGCTCTACATAGCCATATGGGGACACACTTGTAATCACATATGGTCCCTTCCACCGGAATTTTAGTTTCCTGGGGAACAATCTAAGCCCAGAGTTGAACGGCAGAACCTTCTGTCCTGGCTCAAAGACTCTGGATGACAGTTTCTTGTCATGCCACCTTTTTGCTTTCTCCTTGTAAATTTTTGCATTTTCAAAAGTATCGAGTCTGAATTCCTCTAGCTCATTCAACTGGAGCAATCTTTTCTCTCCAGCTAACTTGGCATCAAGATTTAGGAATCTGGTTGCCCAGTAGGCCTTGTGTTCCAGTTCCACTGGCAAATGGCACACTTTCCCATACACAAGTTGGTATGGAGAGGTCCCTATGGGAGTCTTGAATGCTGTTCTATATGCCCACAGAGCATCATCCAGACTTCTTGCCCAATCCTTTCTGCGGTTACTCACAGTCCGTTCTAGGGTTTTTTTAAGTTTTCTATTTGAAACTTCAGCCTGCCCATATTTTTGGGGATGATACAGAGTCGCCACTTTGTAGTTAATATCATATCAGACCAAAGTAGAGTCAAGCTGTTTATTACAGAAATGAGTGCCCCCATCTCTGATCAGTATCCTAGGAACACCGAACCTGCTAAAGATATGCTTCTGGAGGAACTTCATCACTGTCTTAGTATCATTGGTGGGTGTTGCAATTGCCTCCACCCACTTAGATACATAATCTACTACCACCAGGATAGAAGTGTTTGAGTATGATGGTGGAAAAGGCCCCATGAAGTCAATACCCCATACATCAAACAACTCAATCTCTAAGATCTATTGTTGAGGCATGGCATAACCGTGAGGCAGATTGCCATCTCTTTGGTAACTGTCACAGTTAAGTACAAACTCTCAGGAGTCTCTATAAATGGTAGGCCAGTAGAAGTCACATTGGAGGACTCTTGTGGACGTTCGCTCACTTCCAAAATGGCCTCCATATTGTGATCCATGGAAATGCCATAAGATCTTCTGTTCCTCTTCCTTGGGCACACATCTATAGATTATTCCATCTGCACATCTCTTAAAGAGATATGGTTCATTCCACAAGTAGTACTTTGCATCAGAAATCAATTTCTTTGTTTGCTGCCTGCTGTACTCTTTGGGTATGAATCTGACAGCTTTATAGTTTGTAATGTCTGCAAACCATGGTGTTTCCTGAATAGCAAAGTGTTGCTTATCTGAAAAGGTTTCAGAGATCTCAATAGAATGGGAGGACGCCCCTTCTGTTGGTTTTATCTGGGATAGATGATCAACCACTTGGTTCTCTATCCTTTTTCTGTCTCTTATTTCTATATCAAACTCTTGCAGAAGCAACACCCATCTTATGAGCCTGGGTTTTGAATCCTGCTTAGTGTGTAGATATTTAAGAGCAGCATAGTCAGTGTACACAATCACTTTTGATCCTATTAAGTATGATCTAAACTTGTCAATGGCATAAACCACTGCAAGCAGCTCTTTTTCTGTGGTTGCGTAATTTTTCTGTGCGTCATTTAGAACACGGCTGGCATAGTAAATAACGTGCAGAAGCTTATTATGCCTATGTACTAGTACTGCACCAATAGCATGGTCACTGGCATCACACATTAATTCGAATGGCAATGTCCAGTCTGGTGCAGATATGACAGGTGCTGTGACCAACTTAGCCTTCAGGGTCTCAAAGGCCTGCAAATACTCTGTGTCAAAGATGAATGGTGTATCAGCAGCTAGCAGATTGCTCAGAGGTTTTACCACTTTTGAAAAATCCTTTATAAACCTTCTGTGGAATCCTGCATGTCCCAGAAAGCTTCTGATTGCCTTAACATTGGTTGGTGGTGGTAATTTTTAATTTACCTCTACCTTAGCTTGATCCACCTCTATTCCCTTGTTCGAAATTTTATGTCCAAGGACAATTCTTTCAATCACCATAAAGTGACATTTTTCCCAGTTTAAAACCAGGTTAGTCTCTTGGCATCTTTTCAGAATAAGTGCAAGGTGATCAAGACAGGAGCCAAATGAGTCTCCAAATACTGAGAAATCATCCATGAAAACTTCCAGAAATGCTTCCACCATATGAGAGAAGATAGAGAGCATGCATTTCTGAAAAGTTGCAGGTGCATTACACAGACCAAATGGCATCCTCCTGTAGGCAAATACTCCAGATGGACATGTAAATGTTGTTTTCTCTTGATCCTAAGGATCTACTGCGATTTGGTTATAGCCTGAATAGCCATCCAAAAAGCAGTAATAGTCATGACCTGCTAGTCTTTCTAGCATCTGGTCTATGAATGGTAAAGAAAAATGATCCTTTTTGGGGGCTGTATTGAGCCTTCTGTAGTCAATACACATACACCACCCTGTAACTGTTCTTATAGGAACCAGTTCATTCTTTTCATTATGAACCACTGTCATGCCTCCCTTTTTGGGTACAACTTAGACAAGGCTCACCCAGGGACTATCAGAAATGAGATAAATAATTCCAGCCTCCAGTAATTTGGTGACCTCTTTCTGCACCACCTCCTTCATGGCTGGATTTAGCCACCTCTGTGGTTGAATCACTGGCTTAGCATATCCCCCAATAGGATCTTATGCATGCATCTGGCTGGGCTAAAGCCCTTAAGATCACTTATGGACCACCCAAGAGCTGTCGTGTGTGTCCTTAGCACCTAAATTAGTGCTTTCTTTTCCTGTGGATCTAAAGCAGAGCATATGATTACAGGAAAAGTGTCATCCTCTCCCAGAAACGCATATTTCAGGGATAGTTGTAGTGGTTTGAGCTCGGGTTTAGGAGGCTTATTATCTTCCTGAGGAGTTTTTAGAAACTTTTCTATTTCCTCTGGTTCCTCCAGATCAGGCTGAACATCTTCAAAGATGTCCTCTAGCTCTGATTCGAGACTCTCAGCCATATTGATCTCCTCTACCAGGGAGTCAATAATATTATGGCTCATGCAGTCTTTTGAAGTGTCTGGATGCTGCATAGCTAATGAGCGGATAATTTGTATACTTTTTGGCATTGTTTTTAGTATATTTTTAGTATGATCTAGTTAGTTTTTAGTATATTTTTATTAGTTTTTAGTTAAAATTCACTTTTCTGGACTTTACTATGAGTTTGTGTGTTTTTCTGTGATTTCAGGTATTTTCTGGCTGAAATTGAGGGACCTGAGCAAAAATCTGTTCCAGAGACTCAAAAGGACTGCAGATGCTGTTGGATTCTGACCTCCCTGCACTCGAAGTGGATTTTCTGGAGCTACAGAAGCCCAATTGGCACGCTCTCAACGGCGTTGGAAAGCAGACATCCTGGGCTTTCCAGCAATATATAATAGTCCATACTTTGCCCAAGATTTGATGGCCCAAACCGGCGTTCAAAGTCACCTCAAGAAATTCCAGCGTTAAACGCCGGAACTGGCACCTAATTGGGAGTTAAACGCCCAAACTGGCACTAAAGCTGGCGTTTAACTCCAAGGAGAGTCTCTACACGAAATTTCTTCATTGCTCAGCCCAAACACACACCAAGTGGGCCCGGAAGTGGATTTTTACGTCATTTACTCATCTATGTACTAGTTTTCTATAAGTAGGACCTTTTACTATTGTATTAGAGAGCTTGAAATCGAGGACTTTTGGTAGCTATCTTTGTTTTATGCTATCTTAGACCTTTGGGAGGCTGGCCATTCGGCCATGCCTAGACCTTATGCTTATGTATTTTCAACGGTGGAGTTTCTACACACCATAGATTAAGGTGTGGAGCTCTGCTGTACCTCGAGTATTAATGCAATTACTATTGTTCTTCCATTCAATTCCACTTGTTCTTTGTCCAAGATATCACTTGTTCTTCAACATGATGAAGGTGATGATTGACGCCCATCACCATTCTCACTCATGAACAAGGTGACTGACAACCATTCTTGTTCTACAAGCATATGAGGCTTAGTGAATATCTCTTGGATTCCTGATTGCACGATGCATGGTTGATCGCCTGACAACCGAGTGCTCGCCTGACAAACGAGCCAACCATTCCGTGAGATCAGAGTCTTCGTGGTATAGGCAAGAACTGATGGCAGCATTCAAGAGAATCCGGAAGGTCTAACCTTGTCTGTGGTATTCTGAGTAGGATTCAATGATTGAATGACTGTGACGTGCTTCAACTCCTAGCAGGCTAGGGCGTTAGTGACAGACGCAAAAGTATCAATGGATATTATTCCGGCCTGACCGAGAACCGACAGCTGAATTCCGCTATGCCGTGACAGGACATATGCAATCGCTTTCACTGAGAGGATGGGAGGTAGCTGCTGACAACAGTGAAACCCTACACGAGCTTGCCATGGAAAGGAGTAAGAAGGATTGGATGAAGGCAGTAGGAAAGCAGAGAGACGGAAGGGAAGGCATCTTCATACACTTGTCTGAAGCTCTTACACCAATGATATGCATAAGTATCACTATCTTTATCTTTATATTATTTTCGTTCATCATCATATACATTTGAGTTTTCCTGACTAAGATTTACAAGATGACCATAGCTTGCTTCAATGCTAACAATCTCCGTGGGATCGACCCTTACTCACGTAAGGTATTACTTGGACGACCCAGTGCACTTGCTGGTTAGTTGTGCGAAGTTGTAGTGATCACAATTTCGTGCACCAAGTTTTTGGCGCCGTTGCCGGGGATTGTTCAAGTTTTGAGCAAGCTTTTGGTAACAATGCCTGGGATTGTTCTAGTTTGGACAACTGACGGTTCATCTTGTTGCTTAGATTAGGTATTTATTTTTTTCGAAATTCTTGAAGATGAATTCTAGAGTTTCATGATGATTTGTTGAAATCTGGCTGGCTGAGAAGCCATGTCTAATCTGATTGGACCGAGGTTTCAACTTATCACCACAAGAGCTTGTTGATTCTCATCAATTTTGCTCTTGGAGCAGTGATCTGCTAAGGCTTGGCTGACCTTTGGTCATGTCTAGTGTTTTGGACCGAAGCTTTCTTTGAAAGCTTGGCTGGCTGTGAAGCCATGTCTAATTCCTGGACCGGAGTCTTAGACTAGCATTGCACTGATTCCTGGAATTCTCATTAAGAATTTTGATACCTTTTCCCACTTAATTTTCGAAAAATACAAAAAAATTACAAATTCATAAAAAACCAAAAATATTTGATGTTTCTTGCTTAAGTCTAGTGTCTCATTTTAAGTTTGTTGTCAAATGCATGTTTTTGTTATATTTTTCGAATCCATGCATATATTTCTTTGTTTTGATCTTTGAATTCTATTGACTTGAAGTATTTTGTGTGTCTCATATGCATTCTCACATTGTTAATTGATTCCTTTTGCATTTTGATTATTAAAAATCCAAAAAATATTTTTAATTTGTGTCTTTTCAAGTCAATGATACAAAGAATTGAAGACTCAGAACATACTGCAGAGGAATTATACAGAAAAAGCTGAGCATTCAAAAATGCCCAGTGAAGAAGGCAGACTGGCGTTTAAACGCCGGCCAGGGTACCTGGTTGGGCGTTTAACGCCCAAAGAGGTAGCATTTTGGGCGTTAAACGCCAGAATGTATACCATTCTGGGCGTTTAACGCCAGGATGGTGCTAGGGGGAAGATTTTGTTTTCAAAATCAATTTTTTTCAAGTTTTCAAAGTTTTTCAAAATCAAATCTTTTTCAAATCATATCTTTTCAATCAAATGTTTTCAAAATCAATTTCTTGCCTTTTTCAAAGATACTTACTAACAATTAATGATTTGATTGAACATTTTTTGCCTTTTCTATTAAGAAAGGTTTTATGTTTGAATCAAATCTTTTCTTGTTAGGCAAGTCATTAATTTTTAAATTCATATCTTTTCAAATTGTTTTCAAATTATATCTTTTAAAATAGTTTTCAAATCATATCTTCTCAATCACATCTTTTTAAAACCATAACTTTTCAATTAAATCTTTTTAACCATATCTTTTTCAAAATAATTTTCAATCAAATCTTTTTAACTTCTAATTTCAAAATATTTTTCAAAAATCACTTGATTTCTTTTTCACTTTGAATTTTCGAAAATTATCAATCAAATTTTCAAAATGTTTTCAAAATCTTTTAATTGAATTTTCGAAAATTCTCTTCCCTCCTTCCCACATCCTTCTATTTATGGAGTACCACTCCTTCTAAATGCACAATTCGAACCTTATCTAACTAAAGTTCGAATTCTTCTTCTCCTTCTTCTTTCTATTTCTCTTTTCCTCTGAC
Source organism: Arachis stenosperma (assembly GCF_014773155.1). Lineage (NCBI taxonomy): Eukaryota > Viridiplantae > Streptophyta > Magnoliopsida > Fabales > Fabaceae > Arachis > Arachis stenosperma. Next base: position 58,153,387 of record NC_080379.1, read on the forward strand.
ATTTCAAGGAATCTCTATACTGTGACATAGAGGATTCCACATTTTCTTTTTCTCTTCTCTTTCATATGAGCAGGAGCAGAGACAAAGGCATTCTTGTTGAAGCTGACCCTGAACCTGAGAGGACCTTGAAGCGAAAGCTAAGAGAAGCTAAAGCACAACTCTCTTTAGAGGACCTGACCGAATTCTTCAAAGAAGAAGAACATATGGCAGCCGAAAACAACAATGCCAACAATGCAAGGAAGGTGCTGGGTGACTTCACTACACCTACTCCTGATTTCTATGGGAGAAGCATCTCTATCCCTGCCATTGGAGCAAACAACTTTGAGCTTAAGCCTCAATTAGTTTCTCTAATGCAACAGAATTGCAAGTTCCATGGACTTCCAATGGAAGATCCTCATCAGTTCTTAGCTGAATTCTTGCAAATCTGTGACACAGTCAAGACTAATGGGGTTGACCCTGAGGTCTATAGACTGATGCTATTCCCTTTTGCTGTAAGAGACAGAGCTAGAATATGGTTGGATTCTCAACCTAAAGAAAGCCTGGACTCTTGGGAAAAGCTAGTCAATGCCTTCTTGGCAAAGTTCTTTCCACCACAAAGATGGAGTAAGCTTAGAGTGGAAGTCCAAACCTTCAGACAGAAGGATGGAGAATCCCTCTATGAAGCTTGGGAAAGATACAAACAATTAATCAGAAGATGTCCTTCAGACATGCTTTCAGAATGGAGCATCATAGGTATTTTCTATGATGGTCTCTCTGAACTATCCAAGATGTCTTTGGATAGCTCTGCTGGAGGATCTCTTCATCTGAAGAAGACGCCTGCAGAAGCTCAAGAGCTGATTGAAATGGTTGCAAATAACCAATTCATGTACACTTCTGAAAGAAATCCTGTGAACAATGGGACTAGTCAGAAGAAAGGAGTTCTTGAGATTGACACTCTGAATGCCATATTGGCTCAGAACAAGATATTGACTCAACAAGTCAATTTGATTTCTCAAAGTCTGTCTGGAATGCAAAATGCACCAAACAGTACTAAGGAAGCTTCATCTGAGGAAGAAGCTTATGATCCTGAGAACCCTTCAATGGAAGAGGTGAATTACCTAGGAGAACCCTATGGAAACACCTACAATTCTTCATGGAGAAATCACCCCAATCTCTCATGGAAGAATCAAGAGAGACCTCAACAAGGTTTCAATAACAATAATGGTGGAAGAAACAGGTTTAGCAATGGCAAGCCTTTTCCATCATCTTCTCAGCAACAGACAGAGAGTTCTAAGCAGAATACTTCTGACTTAGCAACAATGGTCTCTGATCTAATAAAGACCACTCAAAGTTTCATGAATGAAACAAGGTCCTCCATCAGAAATTTGGAAGGACAAGTGGGTCAGCTGAGCAAGAAAGTTACTGAACTCCCTCCTAGCACTCTCCCAAGTAATACAGAAGAAAATCCAAAAGGAGAGTGCAAAGCCATAGACATGGCCGAATATGGAGAGGAAAGAGAGGAGGAGGACGCCATTGAGGAAGACCTCAGTGGGCGTGTACCAATCTCCTCTGAGTTCCTCAATGAGGAACAATGGGAATCTGAGGCTCAAAATGAGACCATAGAGATTCCATTGGACTTACTTCTGCCATTCATGAGCTCTAATGAGTGTTCTTCCTCTGAAGAGGATGAGTATGTCACTGAAGAGCAAGTTGCTAAATACCTTGGAGCAATCATGAAACTGAATGACAAGTTATCTGGAAATGAGACTTGGGAAGATGAACCTCCCTTGCTCACCAAAGAACTGGATGACTTGTCTAGGCAGAAACTGCCTCAAAAGAGGCAGGATCCTGGGAAGTTTTCTATACCTTGTACCATAGGCACCATGACCTTCAAGAAGGCCTTGTGTGACTTAGGGTCACGTGTAAACCTCATGCCCCTCTCTGTAATGGAGAAATTAGGGATTCTTGAGGTGCAAGCTGCAAGAATCTCATTAGAGATGGCAGACAATTCAAGAAAACAAGCTCATGGACTTGTAGAGAATGTTTTGGTGAAGATTGAAGACCATTACATCCCTACTGACTTCATAGTCCTAGAGACTGGGAAGTGCATGGATGAATCCATCATCCTTGGCAGACCCTTCCTAGCCACAGCAAAGGCTGTGATTGATGTTGATAGAGGAGAGTTGATCATTCAAGTGAATGAAGAGTCCTTGGTGTTTAAGGCCCAAGGACATCCCTCTATCATCATGGAGAGGAAGCATGAAGAGCTTTCCTCAAAACAGAGCCAAACAGAGCCCCCACAGTCAAACTCTAAGTTTGGTGTTGGGAGGCCACAACCAAACTCTAAGTTTGGTGTTGAACCCCCACATTCAAACTCTAAGTTTGGTGTTGCGAGGTTCCAACACGGTTCTGAGTATTTCTGAGGCTCCATGGGAGTCCTCTGTCAAGCTAATGACATTAAAGAAGCGCTTGTTGGGAGGCAACCCAATGTTTTATAGTTAACTATTTTCTTTTGTTATTTTATCTTTTTTGTAGGTTGATGATCATAAGAAGTCACAAAAACAATGAAAAAAGCAAAAACAGAATGAAAAACAGGAAGAAAAACAGCACACCCTGGAGGAGAAGAAGCTGGCGTTCAAACGCCAGTAATGCTAGCTGTTGGGCGTTTAACGCCCAGTCTGGCACCATTCTGGGCGTTTAACGCCAGAAAGGGGCACCAGACTGGCGTTAAACGCCAGTAAAGGGCAACAACCTGGCGTTAAACGCCAGGAATGGGCACCAGCCCGGCGTTTAACGCCAGAAACAGCTCAAAACGTGATTTTGAGCAACATTTGGTGCAGGGATGACTTTTCCTTGACACCACAGGATCTGTGGACCCCACAGGACCCCACCATCACTCTCTCTCTTCTTCCCTCACTCACCAATCACCTCAATACCTCTTCTCCAAAAACCCTTCACCTATCAAATCCCATCTTTCTCTTCACCACTCACATCCATCCTTCATAAATCCCCACCAACCTCACCCTTCAAATTCAAACCACTTTCCCTCCCAAACCCACCCTCCATGGCCGAACCATTACCCCCCTCTCTCCTATATATACCCTTCTTCAACCCTTCATTTTTACACAACCTAAACACCCCTTCTTTCCCTTCTTGGCCGAACACACTACCATCTCCCTCTTCCTCATTTCTTCTTCTTCTACTCTCTTCTTTCTTCTTTTGCTCGAGGACGAGCAAACATTTTAAGTTTGGTGTGGTAAAAGCGTTGCTTTTTCATAACCATTTATGGCATCCAAGGCCGGAGAAACCTCTAAAAAGAGGAAAGGGAAGGCAAAAGCTTCCACCTCCGAGTCATGGGAGATGGATAGATTCCTCTCAAGGGTGTATCAAGTCCACTTCTATGAAGTTGTGGCCTTGAAGAAGGTGATCCCCGAGGTCCCCTTTTCACTCAAAAAGGGTGAATATCCGGAGATCCGCCATGAGATCCGAAGAAGAGGTTGGGAAGTACTCACCAACCCCATTCAACAAGTCGGAATCTTGATGGTTCAAGAGTTCTATGCCAATGCATGGATCACCAAGAACCATGACCAAAGTGTGAACCCGAATCCAAAGAATTATCTCACTATGGTTCGGGGGAAATACTTGGATTTTAGTCCGGAGAGTGTGAGGGTGGCGTTCAACTTGCCTATGATGCAAGGAGATGAGCATCCTTACACTAGAAGGGTCAACTTTGATCAAAGGTTGGACCAAGTCCTCACAACCATATGTGAAGAGGGCGCACAATGGAAGACCAAAGAATCATGAGGGAGGAGCAACAAAGACAAGGAAGAGACATTGAGGAGCTCAAGCACTCCATAGGATCTTCAAGAGCAAGAAAGAGCCACCATCACTAAGGTGGACCCGTTCCTTGATTTCCTTGTTCTTTATTCTTCTGTTTTTCGAATTTTATGCTTATGTTTATCCATGTTTGTGTCTTGTGATCATTAGTGTCTTAGTGTCTATGCCTTAAAGTTATGAATGTCCTATGAATCCATCACCTCTCTTGAATAAAAACGTGCTTAATTGAAAAGGAAAGAATTGCATGAATTCTGAATTTTATAATAGTTTAATTATTTTGATGTGGTGGCAACACTTTTGTTCTCTGAATGTATGCTTGAACAGTGCATATGTCTTTTGAATTTGTGGTTCATGAATGTTGGCTCTTGAAAGAATGATGAAAAAGGAGACATGTTACTGAGGATCTGAAAAATCATTAAAAATGATTCTTGAAGCAAGAAAAAGAAAGAAGCAAACGAAAAAAAAAAAAGAGAAAAACCGAAAAAAAAAAAGAAAAAAAAAAGAAAGAATAAGAGTTGTGATCCAAGGCAAAAAAAAAGAGTGTGCTTAAGAACCCTGGACACCTCTAATTGGGGACTTTAGCAAAGCTGAGTCACAATCTGAAAAGGTTCACCCAATTATGTGTCTGTGGCATGTATGTATCCGGTGGTAATACTGGAAGACAGAGTGCTTTGGGCCACAGCCAAGACTCAATAAAAAGCTATGTTCAAGAATCATCATACTTTACTAGGAGAATCATTAACACTATCTGGATTCTGAGTTCCTAAAGAAGCCAATCATTCTGAATTACAAGGGATAGAGTGAGATGCCAAAACTATTCAGAGACAAAAAGTTAAAAGCCCCGCTCATCTAATTAATACTGATCTTCATAGATGTTTTTGGAGTTCATTGCATATTCTCTTCTTTTTATCTTATTTGATCTTCAGTTGCTTGGGGACAAGCAACAATTTAAGTTTGGCGTTGTGATGAGCGGATAATTTGTACACTTTTTGGCATTGTTTTTAGTATATTTTTAGTATGATCTAGTTAGTTTTTAGTATATTTTTATTAGTTTTTAGTTAAAATTCACTTTTCTGGACTTTACTATGAGTTTGTGTGTTTTTCTGTGATTTCAGGTATTTTCTGGCTGAAATTGAGGGACCTGAGCAAAAATCTGTTCCAGAGACTCAAAAGGACTGCAGATGCTGTTGGATTCTGACCTCCCTGCACTCGAAGTGGATTTTCTGGAGCTACAGAAGCCCAATTGGCACGCTCTCAACGGCGTTGGAAAGTAGACATCCTGGGCTTTCCAGCAATATATAATAATCCATACTTTGCCCAAGATTTGATGGCCCAAACCGGCGTTCAAAGTCACCTCAAGAAATTCCAGCGTTAAACGCCGGAACTGGCACCTAATTGGGAGTTAAACGCCCAAACTGGCACTAAAGCTGGCGTTTAACTCCAAGGAGAGTCTCTACACGAAATTTCTTCATTGCTCATCCCAAACACACACCAAGTGGGCCCGGAAGTGGATTTTTACGTCATTTACTCATCTATGTACTAGTTTTCTATAAGTAGGACCTTTTACTATTGTATTAGAGAGCTTGAAATCGAGGACTTTTGGTAGCTATCTTTGTTTTATGCTATCTTAGACCTTTGGGAGGCTGGCCATTCGGCCATGCCTAGACCTTATGCTTATGTATTTTCAACGGTGGAGTTTCTACACACCATAGATTAAGGTGTGGAGCTCTGCTGTACCTCGAGTATTAATGCAATTACTATTGTTCTTCCATTCAATTCCACTTGTTCTTTGTCCAAGATATCACTTGTTCTTCAACATGATGAAGGTGATGATTGACGCCCATCACCATTCTCACTCATGAACAAGGTGACTGACAACCATTCTTGTTCTACAAGCATATGAGGCTTAGTGAATATCTCTTGGATTCCTGATTGCACGATGCATGGTTGATCGCCTGACAACCGAGTGCTCGCCTGACAAACGAGCCAACCATTCCGTGAGATCAGAGTCTTCGTGGTATAGGCAAGAACTGATGGCAGCATTCAAGAGAATCCGGAAGGTCTAACCTTGTCTGTGGTATTCTGAGTAGGATTCAATGATTGAATGACTGTGACGTGCTTCAAACTCCTAGCAGGCTGGGGCGTTAGTGACAGACGCAAAAGTATCAATGGATATTATTCCGGCCTGACCGAGAACCGACAGCTGAATTCCGCTATGCCGTGACAGGACATATGCAATCGCTTTCACTGAGAGGATGGGAGGTAGCTGCTGACAACAGTGAAACCCTACACGAGCTTGCCATGGAAAGGAGTAAGAAGGATTGGATGAAGGCAGTAGGAAAGCAGAGAGACGGAAGGGAAGGCATCTTCATACACTTGTCTGAAGCTCTTACACCAATGATATGCATAAGTATCACTATGTTTATCTTTATATTATTTTCGTTCATCATCATATACATTTGAGTTTGCCTGACTAAGATTTACAAGATGACCATAGCTTGCTTCAATGCTAACAATCTCCGTGGGATCGACCCTTACTCACGTAAGGTATTACTTGGACGACCCAGTGCACTTGCTGGTTAGTTGTGCGAAGTTGTAGTGATCACAATTTCGTGCACCAATAGCTTTGACAGCATTTAACTTAAACTCGTCCTCATTGACTCTCAAAATCACCTCCCCTTTTTGGACATCAATGAGGGTTCGTCCAGTTGCTACGAAAGGTCCTCTTAGAATGAGAGTTTCACTCTTGTGCTCCTCCATTTCCAGCACCACAAAGTCAGTGGGAAAGGCGAATGGCCAAACCTTGACAATCATGTCCTCAATTATGCCTGATGGATATTTAATGGAGCCATCAGCAAGTTGAAGACAGATCTGGGTTGGTTTGACCTCTTCAGTCAAGCTAAGCTTTCTGATAGTGGATGCAGGGATTAGGTTGATACTTGCCCCAAGATCACATAGAGCTGTCTTGGTACAAGTGACCTCTAATGTGCATGGTATCATGAAGCTCCCTGGATCCTTAAGCTTCTCTGATAAGCTCTTTAAATGGACTGCACTGTATTCTTCAGTGAGGAGGACTTTTCCAGTTTCCCTCCAATCCTTCTTATGACTTAAGATCTCTTTCATGAACTTAGCATAAGAGGGTATTTGCTCAAGTGCCTCTGCAAACGGAATCTTGATTTCAAGAGTCCTCAGATAGTCTACCAAACGGGCAAATTGTTTATCCTGTTCTGCTTGGTGGAGTTTCTGAGGATAATGCATCTTAGCTTTGTATTCTTCAACCTTAGTTGCTACAGGTTTATTTCCTACAGAGGTGGTTGGAGAAGCCTTCTTAGATGGGTTACTATCAGCACTTGCAGGTGTCTGATCCCTCATTGGCTTCTGAATGCCAGGCTTGGGGGCTAGATGGGCGTTTAACGCCAGAATTAGGCTCCCAATGGGCGTTTAACGCCAATTTTTCACCCTTTTCTGGCGTTTGAACGCTAGAACTGGGTATCCACTGGGTGTTTAACGCCAGTTTTCTACCCTTTTCTGGCGTTTGAACGTCAGAATCATTCCTCTCTGGGCTCTTACTTTCCTCAGAGGGATTTTGGGTAGCAGTTTGCTCATCCTCTGTCAGTTGTTCTTTTCTTGGCTTTTCTGCTGCTTTGAGTTGAGGTATTTAAGGTTTTTCCACTTCTTAACTGAACTGCTTGGCACTCTTCTGTTATTTGTTTTGATAACTGCTGTTTTGTCTGATTCAATTGTGATTCCATATCCTTATTAGAATTTTTGGTTTCTTGTAGCATCTCCTTAAATTCTGCTAACTGTCTTGTTATAGAAGATAGTTGCTGATTGAGTTCAGCAACTTGTTCCTGAAGATTAAAGTCAGTTGATACTGTCTTAGATTCTTCTTTCATGGAGGACTCACTATTTAAGTACAGATGCTGATTTCTAGCAACCGTATCTAAGAGCTCTTGAGCCTCTTCAATCGTCTTTCTCATGTGTATAGATCCACTAACTGAGTGGTTTAGAGATATCTGAGCTTTTTCTATAAGCCTGTAGTAGAAGATGTCTAACAGCACCCACTCTGAAAATATTTTAGTGGGAAATATCCTTAGCATCTCTCTGTACCTCTCCCAGGCTTCATAAAGATATTCATTATCTCCTTGTTTGAAGTCTTGGATGTCCAGCCTTAGTTGTGTCATCTTTTTAGGAGGGAAATATTGATTTAGGAATTTTTTTACAGCTGTTTCCATGTTCTTATGCTTGCTGTGGGGTGGTTATTTATCCACCTCTAACCTTGATCTTTCACAACAAATGGAAACAGTAATAGTCTGTAGACATCCTGATCTAATTCCTTATCACGTACTGTGTCAGCAATTTGTAAGAATTATGTCAAAAACTCAGTAGGTTCTTCCTGTGGAAGACCAGAATACTGGCAATTTTGTTACACCATGATAATGAGCTGAAGGTTTAGCTCAAAATTACTAGCTTTAATGGGGGGTATACAGATACTACCCCCATATGAAGCAGTAGTGAGATTAGCATATGACCCCAAAATCCTTATGGACTGTTCATTTCCACTTAGATTCATGATGGAGAAAGGGATATGATGTTGATTGTAAACAAAGAATTTTTATTGTATTTATTATTATTATTATTATTATTATTATTATTATTATTATTATTATTATTATTATTATTATTATTATTATTATTATTATTATTATTATTATTATTATTATTATTATTATTATTTTATTTTTTTTTGAAAATAAAAGAAAATTGAAAACTAAAATAATTAATTAATTAAAAAGATTTGAAAAATTTTTGGGTGAGGATTTTCGAAAAATGAAGAGAGAAAAAGTGGTTAGGGAGTTTTGAAAAAGATATGATTTCAAAATTTTAAATGTTGAAACTTTCTTAATAAGAAAACACCAAACTTAAAATTTTTTTCAATCACAATAATAGAATATGACTAAAATTTCGAAAATTATGAGCAATTAAAGGAAAGGATATATATCTTTTTTATTTTTGAATTTTATGAGGAAAGAGAAAAACCACAAAATGACACCAAACTTAGAATTTTTAGATCAACACAAGGGAAACGAACAAGAAAACTTTAAATGTCAAGATAAACACCAAGAACAAATTTTGAAACATTTTAAGAAAATAAAAACACAAAGGACACCAAACTTAAAAATTTTTGTACCTTGAACACTAATAATTCGAAAATGTATAAGATAAAAAGCAACAAAAGACACCAAACTTAAAACATGAAACTAGACTCAAGGACAAGAAATTAATAAAGAAAAATAAGATTTTTGAAAATGTTTTTGACAAGAAAATAAAAAGACTCTAAACTAACAAAAAGACAATTTTTCCTAATCTAAGTAACAAGATGAACCGTCAGTTGTCCAAACTCGAACAATCCCCGGCAACGGCGCCAAAAACTTGGTGCACGGAATTGTGATTCACACTTTTCACAACTCTGGTGCCACTAACCAGCAAGTGCACTGGGTCGTCCAAGTAATACCTTACGTGAGTAAGGGTCGATCCCACGGAGATTGTCGGCTTGAAGCAATCTATGGTTATCTTGTAAACCTTAGTCAGGATATTAATAATGAAAAGAGTTTTGTTTGTAAAAAGCAAAAGAACATGAAATGAATAGTACTTGTTATGCAGTAATGGAGAATATGTTGAGGTTTTGGAGATGCTCTGTCTTCTAAATCTCTGCTTTCCTTCTATTGTCTTCTTCACGAACGCAAGGTTCCTTCCATGGCAAGCTGTATGTTGGTGGATCACCGTTGTCAATGGCTACCATCCATCCTCTCAGTGAAAATGGTCCTCTGCGGTTTCCCGCATGGCTAATCATCTGTCGGTTCTCACTCGTGCTGGAATAGGATCCATTGATCCTTTTGCACACCGTCATTGCGCCCAACAATTGTGAGTTTGAAGCTCGTCACAGTCACCCTTTCCCAGATCCTACTTGGAATACCACAGACAAGGTTTAGACTTTCCGGATCTCAAGAGTGCTGCCAACTGATTCTAGCTTATACCACGAAGACTTTGGTTTCACGAAATTGAGCACTCTGTTGTCCGGAGAGGGAATCAATCTCGTGAACTAGGAATCCAAGAGATACACATTCAATCTAAGGTAGAACGGAAGTGGTTGTCAAGCACGTGTTCATAAGTTGAGAATGGTGATGAGTATCACGGATCATCACATTCATCATCTTGAAGTGCGAATGAATATCTTAGAATAGAAACAAGCGTGATTGAATAGAAAACAGAAATAATTGCATTAATCCATCGAGACATAGCAGAGCTCCTCACCCCAACCATGGGGTTTAGAGACTCATGCCGTAGAAAATACAAAGTCAGATGTAAAATGTCATGAGATACAAAATAAATCTCTAAAAGTGGTTTTTATACTAAACTAGTAACCTAGGTTTACAGAAAATGAGTAAACTAAGATAGATAATGCAGAAATCCACTGTCGGGGCCCACTTGGTGTGTGTTTGGGCTGAGCATTGAAGCTTTCACATGCATAGGCTACTTCTGGCGTTTAACTCCAGCTTTTGTGCCAGTTTGGGAGTTTAACTCCAACTTTTATGCCAGTTCTGGCGTTTAACGCTAGAATAGGGTAGAAAGTTGGCGTTAAACGCCAGTTTGCGTGATCTCAACTCGGGCAAAGTATGGACTATTATATATTGCTAGAAAGCCCAAGATGTCTAATTTTCAACGCAATAGAGAGAGCGCCAATTGGGCTTCCGTAGCTCTAGAAAATCAATTTCGAGTGCAGGAATATGATGTTGATTGTAAACAAAGAATTTTTATTTATTTTTATTGTATTTATTATTATTATTATTATTTTATTTTATTTTTTTTTGAAAATAAAAGAAAATTGAAAACTAAATAATGAATTAATTAAAAAGATTTGAAAAATTTTTGGGTGAGGATTTTCGAAAAATGAAGAGAGAAAAAGTGGTTAGGGAGTTTTGAAAAAGATATGATTTCAAAATTTTAAATGTTGAAACTTTCTTAATAAGAAAACACCAAACTTAAAATTTTTTCAATCACAATAATAGAATAAGACTAAAATTGCAAAAATTATGAGCAATTAAAGGAAAGGATATATATCTTTTTTATTTTTGAATTTTATGAGGAAAGAGAAAAACCACAAAATGACACCAAACTTAGAATTTTTAGATCAAAACAAGGGAAACGAACAACAAAACTTTAAATGTCAAGATGAACACCAAGAACAAATTTTGAAACTTTTTAAGAAAATAAAAACACAAAGGACACCAAACTTAAAAATTTTTGTAACTTGAACACTAATAATTTGAAAATGTATAAGATAAAAAGCAACAAAAGACACCAAACTTAAAACATGAAACTAGACTCAAGGACAAGAAATTAATAAAGAAAAATAAGATTTTTGAAAATGTTTTTGAAAAGAAAATAAAAAGACTCTAAACTAACAAAAAGACATTTTTTCCTAATATAAGTAACAAGATGAACCGTCAGTTGTCCAAACTTGAACAATCCCTGGCAACGGCGCCAAAAACTTGGTGCACGGAATTGTGATTCACACTTTTCACAACTCTGGTGCCACTAACCAGCAAGTGCACTGGGTCGTCCAAGTAATACCTTACGTGAGTAAGGGTCGATCCCACGGAGATTGTCGGCTTGAAGCAATCTATGGTTATCTTGTAAACCTTAGTCAGGATATTAATAATGAAAAGAGTTTTGTTTGTAAAAAGCAAAAGAACATGAAATGAATAGTACTTGTTATGCAGTAATGGAGAACATGTTGAGGTTTTGGAGATGCTCTGTCTTCTGAATCTCTGCTTTCCTTCTATTGTCTTCTTCACGAACGCAAGGTTCCTTCCATGGCAAGCTGTATGTTGGTGGATCACCGTTGTCAATGGCTACCATCCATCCTCTCAGTGAAAATGGTCCTCTGCGGTTTTCCGCATGGCTAATCATCTGTCGGTTCTCACTCGTGCTGGAATAGGATCCATTGATCCTTTTGCACACCGTCATTGCGCCCAACAATTGTGAGTTTGAAGCTCGTCACAGTCACCCCTTCCCAGATCCTACTTGGAATACCACAGACAAGGTTTAGACTTTCCGGATCTCAAGAGTTCTGTCAACTGATTCTAGCTTATACCACGAAGACTCTGGTTTCACGAAATTAAGCACTCTGTTGTCAGGAGAGGGAATCAAACTCGTGAACTAGGAATCCAAGAGATACACATTCAATTTAAGGTAGAACGGAAGTGGTTGTCAAGCACGCGTTCATATGTTGAGAATGGTGATGAGTATCACGGATCATCACATTCATCATGTTGAAGTGCGAATGAATATCTTAAAATAGAAACAAGCGTGATTGAATAGAAAACAGAAATAATTGCATTAATCCATCGAGACATAGCAGAGCTCCTCACCCCCAACCGTGGGGTTTAGAGACTCATGTCGTAGAAGATACAAAGTCAGATGTAAAATGTCATGAGATACAAAATAAATCTCTAAAAGTAGTTTTTATACTAAACTAGTAACCTAGGTTTACAAAAAATGAGTAAACTAAGATAGATAATGCAGAAATCCACTGTCGGGGCCCACTTGGTGTGTGTTTAGGCTGAGCATTGAAGCTTTCACATGCATAGGCTATTTCTGGCATTTAACTCCAGTTTTTGTGCCAGTTTGGGCGTTTAACTCCAACTTTTATGCCAGTTCTGGCGTTTAACGCTAGAATAGGGTAGAAAGTTGACGTTAAACGCCAGTTTGCGTGATCTCAACTCGGGCATAGTATGGACTATTATATATTTCTGGAAAGCCCAAGATGTCTATTTTTCAACGCAATAGAGAGCGCATCAATTGGGCTTCCGTAGCTCTAGAAAATCAATTTCGAGTGCAGGGAGGTCAGAATCCAACAACATTTGCAGACCTTTTTTAACCTATCAATCAGATTTTTGCTCAGGTCCCTCAATTTCAGCCAGAAAATACCTAAAATCACAGAAAAATACAAAAACTCATAGTAAAGTCCAGAAATGTGATTTTTGCATAAAAAATAATAAAAATATACTAAAAAGTAACTAAAACAAACTAAAAACTACATGAAAATACCACCAAAAAGCGTATAAAATATCCGCTCATCACAATACCAAACTTAAATTGTTGCTTGTCTCCAAGCAACTAGAAAATAGGATAAAAAGAGGATCAAGTTGCAATAGAATCCCAGTGTTTTAAGTGAAGCTCAAATTCTAATCAGATGAGCGGGGCTAATAGCTTTTTGCTTCTGAACAGTTTTGGCATCTCACTTTATCATTTGAAGTTCAAAATGATTGGCATCTCTAGGAATTCAGAATTAAGATAGTGTTATTGATTCTTCTAGTTCAGTATGTTGATTCTTAAACACATCTTTTATTTTTTAGTCTTGGCTGTGACCCTAAGCACCTTGTTTTCCCGTAATACTACAGGATACATAAATGCCACAGACACATAATTGGATGAACCTTTTAGATTGTGACTCAGCTTTGCTAGAGTCCCCAGTTAGAGGTGTCTATAGTTCTTAGGTACACTCTTTTGCTTTGGATCACGACTTTAACCACTCAGTCTCAAGTGTTTCACTTGGACCTTCATGACACAAGCACATGGTTAGGGACAGCTTGATTTAGCCGCTTAGGCCTGAATTCTATTCTTTTGAGCCCTCCTATCCATTAATGCTCAAAGGCTTGGATCCTTTTTACCCTTGCCTTTTGGTTTAAAAGGCTATTGGCTTTTTCTTTTTCTTTTTTGCCATTTTTATTATTTTTTTATTTTTTTTCACAAGCTTTGTTCTTCACTGCTTTTTCTTACTTCAAGAATCAATTTCATGATTTTCAGATTATCAATAACATTTCTCTTTTTTTCATCATTCTTTCAAGAACCAACAATTTTAACATTCATAAACTTCACTATAAAAAATATGCACTGTTCAAGCATTCATTCAGAAAACAAAGAGTATTGCCACCACAATCAAATACTTTTGAATTCTTCTCTTAAAAACTCAAAATAATTGCATCTTTACTCAAGAAATCTACTATTTTATTCATATTTAATGATGATGAGAAAAATAAATTATAGCTTTCTTGGAGATAAAAAAAATAAAATTAAAAATAGGGATCCTAATTACTAATATTCATGTAACTCTTAAGATAGGTTTCTAATGATAAAAGTTATCACAGAGTTAAGATTAGAACTCAACAACCTTTATTTTGGGGGATGGCTGCTCCTTCAATTTGTGTGGTTTCTGGCCCCTCAAGGGAGAGCCTCTGGCGCTTCAGCTCCTGTTGCTCACGCCCTTGCTTTTTTCGCTCCTTAAGTAGTTTGCAAAGCATGCTATTTTGATTTCGCTGTTCTTTCTTAAGTTGATCCATATCTTCTTGCAGCTTGGTGACAGATGCTTCTAGGCGGGTCCAGTCGTCAATCTGAGGGATTTTTGGGAGGAACTCCTGCGCCCTCCTTTTGATGGAGTTATCTTGCACTTGTTGTCCTTCCATTGACTTTTTGGTGATTGGGTGCTCGACTGAGATATACTCATCCACTCCCATCTTTACCCCAGCATCTTTACATAGCAGAGAGATTAAGCTTGGGTAAGCCAATTTGGCGTTAGTGGAGTTCTTGTTTGCAATTGTGTAAAGCTCACAAGAAATTAGATTATAAATCTCCACTTCATTTTCCAGCATAATGCAATAGATCATCACTGCTCTTTTAACAGTGACTTCAGAGCAGCTGCTGGAGGGCAGTATAGAATGCCCAATGAAATCCAGCCAGCCCCTAGCGACTGGTTTGAGATCTCCTCTCTTGAGTTGATTTGGGACACCCTTTGTGTTGGTTATCCACTTGGTTCCAGGGATGCATATGTTCTCTAGAACTTGGTCCAAGCGCTTATCTAATCTCACCATTCTCCTATTAAAGGATTCTGGATCATCTTGTAGTTGAGGCAGCTTGAAGACCTCTCTTATTTTGTCCAGGTGGATGTAAATAATCTTTCCTCTAACCATATTTCAAAAGGTATAGAAGGCGGTTCCAGTCATTCTCTACTTATCTGTTTGCCACAGATTTGAGTAGAATTTCTGAAATATGTTTTTACCCACCTTTGTCTCAAGATTAGCTAAAATTTCCCAGCCCCTGTTTCGAATCTGTTCTTGGATCTCTGGATATTCGTCTTCTTTCGGATTGAATTTAACTTCCGGGATCACTGACCTTAGACCCATTATTTTATGGTAATGGTATGCATGTTTGGTGGACGAAATTGTGATCCTTATTCTTTAAGTTGTACTCCTTGTATTTTTATGGAATTTGAAATTGGCACGAGTGGACACAACTCCGTTCAACTAACCAGCAAGTGTACTGGGTCGTCCAAGTAATAAACCTTACGTGAGTAAGGGTCGATCCCACAGAGATTGTTGGTATGAAGCAAGCTATGGTCACCTTGTAAATCTCAGTTAGGCAGATAAAATTATGGAATTTAGAAAATCAAATAATAAAAAGAAATAATAAAAGGGATACTTATGCAGATTCATTGGTAGGAATTTCAGATAAGCATATGGAGATACTGTATGGCTCACGAACGCCTACTTTCCTACTGCTTCAACTCAATCCTTCTTACACCTTTCCATGGCAAGCTGTGTATAGGGGTTCACCGTTCGACGATGGCTACTTTGAATCCTCTCGGGAAAATGGTCCTCTGCGGCTGTCACTCGCATGGCTAATCGTCTGGAGGCATCACACTGGCCGAAGGCTACATCCCATCCTCGCAGTGAAAACTACGCTCACGCGCTCTGTCACAACACGGCTAATCACTGGTTGGTTCCCGCTCCTACTGGAATAGAATCCCTTGATTCTCAGCACTTGCGAGTCTGAAGCACGTCACAGTCATTCATTACCAGAATCCTACTCGGAACACCACAGACAAGGTTAGACTTTCCGGATTCACAGGATCCTACTCGGAATACCACAGACAAGGTGAGACTTTCCGGATCCTCATAAATGCCGCCATCTATCTAGCTTATACCACGAAGATTATGTTGGGGAATCTAAGAGATACACATTCAAGCTCGGTTGCATGTAGAACAGAGGTGGTTGTCTATCACGCGCGTTCATAAGTGAGAATGATAATGAGCGTCACATAATCATCACATTCATCATGTTCTTGGGTGCGAATGAATATCTTGGAATAAGAATAAGATAGAATTGAATAAAAGAAAATAGAATTGCATTAATACTTGAGGTACAGCAGAGCTCCACACCCTTAATCTATGGTGTGCAGAAACTCCACCGTTGAAAATACATAAGTAAAAGGTTCAGGCATGGCCGAGAGGCCAGCCCACAAAACGTGGTCACTGGATCAAAATACAATCCGGGGATCAAAACCAAGATGATAATATGATAGTAAAAGGTTCTATTTATAATAAACTAGCTCCTAGGGTTTACAGAAGTAAGTAATTAATGCGTAAATCTACTTCTGGGGCCCACTTAGTGTATGTTTGGGCTGAGCTTGGTCTATCCATGAGCTGAGGCTTTTCTTGGAGTTGAACTCCAATATAACGTGTTTTGGGCGTTCAACTCCGGATCATGACGTGTTTCTGGCGTTTAACTCCAGACAGCAGCATGTACTTGGTGTTCAACGCCAAGTTACGTCGTCAATTTCCGAATAAAGTATGGACTATTATATATTGCTGGAAACCTCTGAATGTCTACTTTCCAAAGCCGTTGAGAGCGCGCCATTTAAAGTTCTGTAGCTCCAGAAAATCCATTTTGAGTGCAGGGAGGTCAGATTCCAACAACATCAGCAGTCCTTTTTGTCAGCCTTTTTCAGAGTTTTGCTCAAGTCCCTCAATTTCAGCCAGAAATTACCTGAAATCACAGAAAAACACACAAACTCATAGTAAAGTCCAGAAATGTGAATTTAACATAAAAACTAATGAAAACATCCCTAAAAGTAGCTTGAACTTACTAAAAACTACCTAAAAACAATGCCAAAAAGCGTATAAATTATCCGCTCATCACAACACCAAACTTAAATTGTTGCTTGTCCCCAAGCAACTGAAAATCAAATAGGATAAAAAGAAGAGAATATACTATAAATTCCAGAATATCAATGAATATTAATTCTAATTAGTTGAGCGGGACTTGTAGCTTTTTGCTTCTGAACAGTTTTGGCATCTCACTTTTTCCTTTGAAGTTCAGAATGATTGGCTTCTCTAGGAACTTAGAATTTCGGATAGTGTTATTGACTTTCCTAGTTAAGCATGTTGATTCTTGAACACAGCTACTTATGAGTCTTGGCCGTGGCCCTAAGCACTTTGTTTTCCAGTATTACCACCGGATACATAAATGCCACAGACACATATCTGGGTGAACCTTTTCAGATTGTGACTCAGCTTTGCTAGAGTCCCCAGTTAGTGGTGTCCAGAGCTCTTAAGCACACTCTTTTGCTTTGGATCACGACTTTAACCACTCAGTCTCAAGCTTTTCACTTGGACCTTCATGACACAAGCATATGGTTAGGGACGGCTTGATTTAGCCGCTTAGGCCTGGATTTTATTTCCTTGGGCCCTCCTATCCATTGATGCTCAAAGCCTTGGATCCTTTTTACCCTTGCCTTTTGGTTTTAAGGGCTATTGGCTTTTTCTGCTTGCTTTTTCTTTTTCTTTCTAAATTTTTTTTCGCCATTCATTGCTTTTTCTTGCTTCAAGAATCAAATTTATGATTTTTCAGATCATCAATAACATTTCTCTTTGTTCATCATTCTTTCAAGAGCCAACAATTTTAACATTCATAAACAACAAGATCAAAAGACATATGCACTGTTCAAGCATTCATTCAGAAAGCAAGAAGTATTGTCACCACATCAATATAATTAAACTAAATTCAAGGATAAATTCGAAATTTATGTACTTCTTGTTCTTTTGAATTAAAACAATTTTTTTTTTATTTAAGAGAGGTGAAGGATTAATGGAATTTATTCATAGCTTTAAGACATAGTTACTACATACTAATGATCATGAAGTAGAGACACAAAACATAGATAAACACAACATAAAAACCGAAAAGCAGAAAGAAATAAGAACAAGGAATGAATCCACCTGAGTGAAGGTGGCGCCTTCTTGAAGGTCCAATGGTGCTTTTTGAGCTCCTTTATGTCTCTTCCTTGCTTCTGTTGAATGATTCCTAGTAATTTTGGTGTTCCTATCCTTATTCCTGCTCATGTGACAGAGAAGAGAAAAAGAAAAAAGAAAGAGGAATCCTCTATGTCACAGTAAAGAGGATCCTTATTGTTAGTAGAAAAAAAAGGGCAGAGTATTGAAGAAGAATGGTTGAGGAAAGAGGTTGTGATTTGAGATGAAGAGAGGTGAAGAGAAGTGTTAGTAAATAAATAAATAAATAGAGAAAGGGGAGAGATAGAATTCGAAAATAATTTTGAAAAGGTGGTTAGTAATTTTCAAAAATTAAAGATAAGATATAATTAAAATTAAAATTCAAAACAATTAAAAAGAATTTTTTTTTTTAAAAAAGAGAGAGGTATTTTCGAAAATTAGAGAGGGATAGGTAGTTAGTTGGTTTTGAAAAAGATAGGAAACAAACAAAAAGTCAAATAGTTAGTTGAAAAAGATATTAAAATCAAATTTGAAAAGATAAGAAGATAAGAAGTTAGATAAGATATTTTGAAATCAAATTTTTTTTGAAAAAGATAAAATTTTGAAAAAGATATGATATAAAAGATAAGATAAAAAGATATGATTAAAAAGATAAAAAAAGATATTTTGAAAAAGATTTGATTTTAAAATTAAAATTAATTACTTGACTAACAAGAAACTAAAAGATAAAATTCTAGAATTTAAAGATTGAACCTTTCTTAACAAGAAAGTAACAAACTTCAAATTTTTGAACCAATCACATTAATTGTTAGTTAATTTTCAAAAATTTGATATAAAGATAAGAAAAAGATTTTGAAAAATATTTTGAAAAAGATTTTTGAAATTTTTGAAAAATAGAAAAAAAAATGAAAAAGATATGATTTTTGAAACAGATTTTGAAAAGATAATATTTTTAAAATTGAAATTTTGACTTGACTTGTAAGAAACAACTAATTTTGAAAATTTTTTGACCAAGTCAATCCCAAAATTTCGAAATTTTGGAGGAGAAAAAGGAAAAGATATATTTTTTGATTTTTGAATTTTTAATTATGAGAGAGAAAAACAACAAAAATACTTAATGCATGAAATTTTTAGATCAAAACAATGAATGCATGCAAGAATGATATGAATGTCAAGATGAACACCAAGAACACTTTGAAGATCATGATGAACATCAAGAACGTATTTTTTTGAAAAATTTTTGATGCAAAGAAAACATGCAAGACACCAAACTTAGAAATCTTTAATGCATGGATTTTAATAAACGAAAAATGCATATGAAAAACAACAAACAACACAAAACAAGAAAACATCAAGATCAAACAAGAAGACTTGTCAAGAACAACTTGAAGATCATGAAGAACACCATGAATGCATGAATTTTCAAAAAAATGCAAGAAAAAAAATTTTTAAAGCATGCAATTGACACCAAACTTAAAAATTGACTCAAGACTCAAACAAGAAACACAAAATATTTTTGATTTTTTATGATTTTCTAATTTTTTTTATTTTTATTAATTTTTTTCGAAAATAGAGTTTGGAAAAACGAAAAATAAAAGAAAAATTTTGAAAAAGATTTTTGAAAAGAAAATTACCTAATCTGAGCAACAAGATGAACCGTCAGTTGTCCATACTCGAACAATCCCCGGCAACGGCGCCAAAAACTTGGTGGACGAAATTGTGATCCTTATTCTTTAAGTTGTACTCCTTGTACTTTTATGGAATTTGAAATTGGCACGAGTGGACACAACTCCGTTCAACTAACCAGCAAGTGTACTGGGTCGTCCAAGTAATAAACCTTACGTGAGTAAGGGTCGATCCCACAGAGATTGTTGGTATGAAGCAAGCTATGGTCACCTTGTAAATCTCAGTTAGGCAGATAAAATTATGGAATTTAGAAAATCAAATAATAAAAAGAAATAATAAAAGGGATACTTATGCAGATTCATTGGTAGGAATTTCAGATAAGCATATGGAGATACTGTATGGCTCACGAACGCCTACTTTCCTACTACTTCAACTCAATCCTTCTTACTCCTTTCCATGGCAAGCTGTGTATAGGGGTTCACCGTTCGACGATGGCTACTTTGAATCCTCTCGGGAAAATGGTCCTCTGCGGCTGTCACTCGCATGGCTAATCGTCTGGAGGCATCACACTGGCCGAAGGCTACATCCCATCCTCGCAGTGAAAACTACGCTCACGCGCTCTGTCACAGCACGGCTAATCACTGGTTGGTTCCCGCTCCTACCGGAATAGAATCCCTTGATTCTTTTGCGTCTGTCACTAACGCCCAGCACTTGCGAGTCTGAAGCACGTCACAGTCATTCATTACCGGAATCCTACTCGGAACACCACAGACAAGGTTAGACTTTCCGGATTCCCAGGATCCTACTCGGAATACCACAGACAAGGTGAGACTTTCCGGATCCTCATAAATGCCGCCATCTATCTAGCTTATACCACGAAGATTCTGTTGGGGAATCTAAGAGATACACATTCAAGCTCGGTTGCATGTAGAACGGAGGTGGTTGTCAATCACGCGCGTTCATAAGTGAGAATGATAATGAGCGTCACATAATCATCACATTCATCATGTTCTTGGGTGCGAATGAATATCTTGGAATAAGAATAAGATAGAATTGAATAAAAGAAAATAGAATTGCATTAATACTTGAGGTACAGCAGAGCTCCACACCCTTAATCTATGGTGTGCAGAAACTCCACCGTTGAAAATACATAAGTAAAAGGTTCAGGCATGGCCGAGAGGCCAGCCCACAAAACGTGGTCACTGGATCAAAATACAATCCGGGGATCAAAACCAAGATGATAATATGATAGTAAAAGGTTCTATTTATAATAAACTAGCTCCTAGGGTTTACAGAAGTAAGTAATTAATGCGTAAATCCACTTCTGGGGCCCACTTAGTGTATGTTTGGGCTGAGCTTGGTCTATCCACGAGCTGAGGCTTTTCTTGGAGTTGAACTCCAATATAACGTGTTTTGGGCGTTCAACTCCGGATCATGACGTGTTTCTGGCGTTTAACTCCAGACAGCAGCATGTACTTGGCGTTCAACGCCAAGTTACGTCGTCAATTTCCGAATAAAGTATGGACTATTATATATTGCTGGAAAGCTCTGGATGTCTACTTTCCAACGCCGTTGAGAGCGCGCCATTTAAAGTTCTGTAGCTCCAGAAAATCCATTTTGAGTGCAGGGAGGTCAGATTCCAACAGCATCAGCAGTCCTTTTTGTCAGCCTTTTTCAGAGTTTTGCTCAAGTCCCTCAATTTCAGCCAGAAATTACCTGAAATCACAGAAAAACACACAAACTCATAGTAAAGTCCATAAATGTGAATTTAACATAAAAACTAATGAAAACATCCCTAAAAGTAGCTTGAACTTACTAAAAACTACCTAAAAACAATGCCAAAAAGCGTATAAATTATCCGCTCATCAATGTTCTTTGGTTAAGAACCTCTCTTGATTCCAAAGTGGTTTTGGAGTGTTCTCTTTCTTGCCTCTTGAAGTGGTTTGTTTTCCCTTAGAGGTTTGCTTGTCCTCAAGCAAAAGAAAGGAGAGGAGAGAAATAGATGGAGAGTCAAATTTATGTTGTGGAGGAGAGGGGGAGGCCAAATGTGAATTTAAAAGGGAGAGGGTGGGTTCGAAAATTTTGAAAAAGATATGATGGAAGATATGATTTGCAAAAGATAAATATGATATGTAAAAGATGCAATTTTAAAATTGAAAAGATATGAGAGAGATTTGAAAAAGATAAATCTGAATTTGAAAAGATAGTATGATGAGTTGAAAAAGATTTGAGAAGAAATTAAAAAGATAGATGAGTTTTGAAAATGATTTGAAAGATTTTAAAGAAGATTTGAGAAAGATTTTTAGGAAAATATTTATTTTTAATTATATTATTATTATTATTATTATTTTTTTGAAATTGAAAGATGATAATTTGTAACATGTTTATGCAAGAAATTTTGGATGGAAACATGAAAATTTGAAAAAAATTTGAGTTGGAAACAAAACTTCCTCCCCTCCACATTCCTGGCGTTAAACGCCCAAAATGGCATCCATTCTGGTGTTTAACACTCATTTGTTGCTTTTCTTGGGCATTGGTGCACGAAATTGCAATCACACTTTTGCAATCCCGCACAACTAACCAGCAAGTGCACTGGGTCGTCCAAGTAATACCTTACGTGAGTAAGGGTCGATCCCACGGAGATTGTTGGCTTGAAGCAAGCTATGGTTATCTTGTAACTCTTAGTCAGGATATCAAAAATTATCAGGATTGATTGTGAAAAGCAAAAGAACATGAAATAAGTACTTGATTTGCAGTAATGGAGAATAGGTTAAGGTTTTGGAGATGCTCTGTCTTCTGAACCTCTGCTTTCCTACTGTCTTCTTCTTCAAACACGCAAGACTCCTTCCATGGCAAGCTGTATGTAGGGTTTCACCGTTGTCAATGGCTACCTCCCATCCTCTCAGTGAAAATGTTCAACGCGCTCTGTCACAGCACGGCTATTCATCTGTCGGTTCTCAATCAGGTTGGAATAGAATCCAGTGATTCTTTTGCGTCTGTCACTAACGCCCAGCCTTCAGGAGTTTGAAGCTCGTCACAGTCATTCAATCCTTGAATCCTACTCAGAATACCACAGACAAGGTTTAGACCTTCCGGATTCTCTTGAATGCCGCCATCAATTCTAGCTTATACCACGAAGATTCTGATTAAGGAATCCAAGAGATATCTACTCAATCTAAGGTAGAACGGATGTGGTTGTCAGGCACACGTTCATAGTGGAGAATGATGATGAGTGTCACGGATCATCACATTCATCAGGTTTAGGAACAAGTGATATCTTAGAATGGAAGCAAGCATGATTGAATGAAAAACAGTAGTAATTGCATTAATCCATCAAGACACAGCAGAGCTCCTCACCCCCAACCATGGGGTTTAGAGACTCATGCCATAGAAGATACAATGAGAAACGTGTAAAGTGTCATCCGGTACAGATACAATGTCAAAAGATCCTATTAATAGTGAACTAGTAACCTAGGGTTTACAGAAATGAGTAAATGACAGAAAAATCCACTTCCGGGCCCACTTGGTGTGTGCTTGGGCTAAGCATTGAAGCATTTTCGTGTAGAGACTCTTCCTGGAGTTAAACGCCAGCTTTTATGCCAGTTTGGGCGTTTAACTCCAATTTTTATGCCAGTTCCAGCGTTAAACGCTGGGAATTCTGAAGCTGATTTGCAACGCCAGTTTGGGCCATCAAATCTCAGGCAAAGTATGGACTATTATACATTGCTGGAAAGCCCAGGATGTTTACTTTCCAACGCCGTTGAGAGCGCGCCAATTGGGCTTCTGTAGCTCCAGAAAATCCACTTCGAGTGCAGGGAGGTCAGAATCCAACAGCATTTGCAGTCCTTTTCAGTCTCTAAATCAGATTTTTGCTTAGGTCCCTCAATTTCAGCAGAAAATACCTGAAATCACAGAAAAACACACAAACTCATAGTAAAGTCCAGAAAAGTGAATTTTAACTAAAAACTAATAAAAATATAATAAAAACTAACTAAAATATACTAAAAACATACTGAAAATAATGCCAAAAAGCGTATAAATTATCCGCTCATCAGGCATTTAACGCCCAGTCAGGTACCCTGGCTGGCGTTTAAACGCCAGAAAGCCTTTATCACTGGGCATTTTTCAAAATGCCCAGGATGCTGCAATTATGGCGTTAAACGCCCAGAATGGTACCCATTTTGGGCGTTTAACGCCAAGAAAGGTATCTTTACTAGCGTTAAACGCCCAGAATGGTGCCAATTCTGGCGTTTAATGCCCAAAATACCCCTTACTGGCGTTTTTGTGCCAGTGAGCTCCTTTTCTCTGCTTTATGCCCTGAATCCTTCTGTAACTCTATGAACTCCTGCAATTGATAATTAACCTTGAAGATAATTTATATCAAACACCTATATTATTATTTAAATAACAAATAAACTTCGCTAATGGCTGGGTTGCCTCCCAGTAAGCACTTCTTTATTGTCTTTAGCTGGACCTTACTGAGCTTTAATCTAGTCTCAGCTTTGAGCATTCTTGCTCAACTTTGCTTTCAGAATAATGCTTGACTCTCTGTCCATTAACAATGAAACTCTTATTAGAATCAATATCTTGAAGCTCTACATAGCCATATGGTGACACACTTGTAATCACATATGGTCCCTTCCACCGGGATTTCAGTTTCCTGGGAACAATCTGAGCCTAGAGTTGAACAGCAGAACCTTCTGTCCTGGCTCAAAGACTCTGGATGACAGTTTCTTGTCATGCCACCTTTTTGCTTTCTCCTTGTAAAAAATTTTTGCATTTTCAAAAGCATCGAGTCTGAATTCCTCTAGCTCATTCAAATGGAGCAATCTTTTCTCTCCAGCTAACTTGGCATCAAGATTTAGGAATCTGGTTGCCCAGTAGGCCTTGTGTTCCAGTTCCACTGGCAAATGGCACGCTTTTCCATAAACAAGTTGGTATGGAGAGGTCCCTATGGGAGTCTTGAATGCCGTTCTGTATGCCCACAGAGCATCATCCAGACTTCTTGCACAATCCTTTTTGCGGTTACTCACAGTCCATTCCAGGATTCTTTTAAGTTTTCTATTTGAGACTTCAGCCTGCCCATATATCTGGGGATGATACGGAGTCGCCACTTTGTGGTTAATTTTATATCGGACCAGAGCAGAGTCAAACTGTTTATTACAAAAATGAGTGCCCCCATCTCTGATCAGTATCCTAGGGACACCGAACCTGCTGAAGATATGCTTCCGGAGGAACTTCATCACTGTCTTAGTATCATTGGTGGGTGTTGCAATTGCCTCCACCCACTTAGATACATAATCTACTACCACCAGGATATAAGTGTTTGAGTATGATGGTGGAAAAGGCCCATGAAGTCAATACCCCATACATCAAACAACTCAATCTCTAAGATCTCTTGTTGAGGCATGGCATAACCGTGAGGCAGATTGCCAGCTCTTTGGCAACTGTCACAGTTACGTATAAACTCTCAGGAGTCTCTATAAATGGCAGGCCAGTAGAAGCCACATTGGAGGACTCTTGTGGACGTTCGCTCACTTCCAAAATGGCCTCAATATTGTGATCCATGGCAATGCCATAAGATCTTCTGTGCCTCTTCCTTGGGCACACATCTACGAATGATTCTGTCTGCACATCTCTTAAAGAGATATGGTTCATTCCACAAGTAGTACTTTGCATCAGAAATCAATTTCTTTGTTTGCTGCCTGCTGTACTCTTTGGGCATGAATCTGACAGCTTTATAGTTTGCAATGTCTGTAAACCATGGTGTTTTCTGAATGGCAAAGTGTTGCTTATCCGAAAAGGTTTCAGAGATCTCAATAGAGGGGGAGAACGCCCCTTCTACTTGTTTTATCCGGGATAGATGATCAACCACTTGGTTTTTTGTCCTTTTTCTATCTTATTTCTATATCAAACTCTTGCGGAAGCAACACCCATCTTATGAGCATGGGTTTTTAATCCTGCTTAGTGAGTAGATATTTAAGAGTAGCATAGTCAGTGTACACAATCACTTTTGATCCTACTAAGTATGATCTAAACTTGTCAATGGCATAAACCAGTGCAAGCAGCTCTTTTTCTGTGGTTGCGTAATTTTTCTGTGCATCATTTAGAACACGGCTGCAATAGTAAATGACGTGCAGAAGCTTATTATGCCTATGTCCTAGTACTGCACCAATAGCATGGTCACTGGCATCACACATTAATTCGAATGACAATGTCCAGGCTGGTGCAGATATGACAGGTGCTGTGACCAACTTAGCCTTCAGGGTCTCAAAGGCCTGCAAACACTCTGTGTTAATAACGAATGGAGTATCAGCAGCTAGTAGATTGCTCAAAGGTTATACAATTTTTGAAAAATCCTTTATAAACCTTCTGTGTAATCCTGCATGTCCCAGAAAGCTTCTGATTGCCTTAACATTGGTTGGTGGTGGTAATTTTTCAATTACCTCTACCTTAGCTTGATCCACCTCTATTCCCTTGTTCGAAATTTTATGTCTTAGGACAATTTCTTCAGTCACTGTAAAGTGACATTTTTCCCAGTTTAAAACCAGGTTAGTCTCTTGGCATCTTTTCAGAACAAGTGCTAAGTGATCAATACAGGAGCCAAATGAGTCTCCAAATACTGAGAAGTCATCCATGAAAACTTCCAGAAATGTTTCCACCATATCATAGAAGATAGAGAGCATGCATCTATGAAAACTTGCAGGTGCATTACACAGACCAAATGGTATTCTTCTATTAGCAAATACTCCAGATGGACATGTGAATGCTGTTTTCTCTTAATCTTGAGGATCTACTGCAATTTGGTTATAGCCTGAATAGCCATCCAAAAAGTAGTAATAGTCATGACCTGCTAGTCTTTCTAGCATCTAGTCTATGAATGGTAAAGGAAAATGATCCTTTCTGGTGGCTGTATTGAGCATTCTGTAGTCAATACACATACACCACCCTGTAACTGTTCTTGTAGGAACCAGTTCATTCTTTTCATTATGAACCACTGTCATGCCTCCCTTTTTGGGTACAACTTGGACAGGGCTCACCCAGGGGCTATCAGAAATGAGATAAATAATCCCAGCCTCCAGTAATTTGGTAACCTCTTTCTGTACCACCTCCTTCATGGCTGGATTTAGCCACCTCTATGGTTGAACCACTGGCTTAGCATCATCCCCCAATAGGATCTTGTGCATGCATCTGGCTGGGCTAAAGCCCTTAAGATCACTTTTGGACCACCCAAGAGCTATCTTGTGTGTCCTTAGCACCTAAATTAGTGCTTTCTCTTCCTGTGGATCTAAAGCAGAACTTATGATTACAGGAAAAGTGCCATCCTCTCCCAGAAACGCATATTTCAGGGATAGTGGTAGTGGTTTGAGCTCGGGTTTTTGAGGCTTATTATCTTCCTGAGGAGTTTTTAGAAGCTTTTCTGTTTCCTCTGGTTCCTCCAGATTAGGCTGAATATCTTCAAAGATGTCCTCTAGCTCTGATTCGAGACTCTCAGCCATATTGATCTCCTCTACCAGGGAGTCAATAATATCATGGCTCATGCGGTCTTTTGAGGTGTCTAGATGCTGCATAGCTTTGACAGCATTTAACTTAAACTCGTCCTCATTGACTCTCAGGATCACCTCCCCTTTTTGGACATCAATGATGGTTCGTCCACTTGCTAGGAAAGGTCTTCCTAGAATGAGAGTTTCACTCTTGTGCACCTCCATTTCCAGCACCACAAAGTCATTAGGAAAGGCGAATGGCCCAACCTTGACAATCATGTCCTCAATTATGCCTGATGAATATTTATTGGAGCCATCAGTAAGTTGAAGACAGATCCAGGTTGGTTTGACCTCTTTAGTCAAGCCAAGCTTTCTGATAGTGGATGCAGAGATTAGGTTGATACTTACCCCAAGATCACATAGAGCTGTCTTGGAACAAGTGCCCTCTAATGTGCATGGTATCATGAAGCTCCCAGGATCCTTAAGCTTCTTTGATAAGCTCTTTAAAATGACTGCACTGTATTCTTCAGTGAGGAGGACTTTTTCAGTTTCCCTCCAATCCTTCTTATGACTTAAGATCTCTTTCATGAACTTAGCATATGAGGGTATTTGCTCAAGTGCCTCTGCAAATGGAATCTTGATTTCAAGAGTCCTGAGATAGTCTGCAAAATGGGCAAATTGTTTATCATGTTCTGCTTGGTGGAGTTTCTGAGGATAAGGCATCTTAGCTTTGTATTCTTCAACCTTAGTTGCTACGGGTTTTTTCCTACAGAGGTGGTTGGAGAAGCCTTCTTAGAGGGGTTACTATCAGCACTTGCAGGTGTCTGATCCCTCATTAGCTTTTGAATGCCAGGCTTGGGGGCTGGATGGGCATTTAACGCCAGATTCTCTCCTCTTTTTGGCATTTGAACGCTAGAATTGGGCTCCCAATGGGCGTTTAATGCCAACTTTTCACCCTTTTCTGGCGTTTGAACGCTAGACCTGGGTATCCACTGGCGTTTAACGCTAGTTTTTCACCCTTTTCTGGCGTTTGAACGTTAGAATCATTCCTCTCTGGGCTCTTACTTTCCTCAGGGATTTTGGGTAGCAGTTTGCTCATCCTCTGTCAATTGTTCTTTTCTTGGCTTTTTGCTGCTTTGAGTTGAGGTATTTAATATTTTTCCACTTCTTAACTGAACTGCTTGGCACTCCTCTGTTATCTGTTTTGATAACTACTGTTTTGTCTAATTCAATTGTGATTCCATATCCTTATTAGAATTTTTGGTTTCTTGTAGCATCTCCTTCAATTCTGCTAACTGTATTTTTATAGAAGATAGTTGCTAATTGAGTTCAGCAACTTATTCCTGAGTACTAAAGTCAGTTGATACTGTCTTAGCTTCTTCTTTCATGGAGGACTCACTATTTAAGTACATATGCTGATTTCTAGCAACCGTATCTATGAGCTCTTGAGCCTCTTCAATCGTCTTTCTCATGTGTATAGATCCACCAACTGTGTGGTCTAGAGATATCTGAGCTTTTTCTGTAAGTCCGTAGTAGAAGATGTCTAACTGCACCCACTCTGAAAATATTTCAGAGGGAAATTTCCTTAGCATCTCTCTGTACCTATCCCAGACTTCATAAAGAGATTCATTATCTCCTTGTTTGAAGTCTTGGAAGTCCAGCCTTAGCTGTGTCATCCTTTTAGGAGGGAAATATTGATTTAAGAATTTTTCTGACAGCTGTTTCCATGTTCTTATGCTTGCTGTGTGTTGGTTGTTTATCCACCTCTTAGCTTGATCTTTCACAACAAATGGGAACAGTAATAGTCTATAGACATCCTGATCTACTTCTTTATGACGTACTGTGTCAGTAATTTGTAAGAATTCTGCCGGAAACTCAATAGGTTCTTCCTGTGGAAGACCGAAATACTAGCAATTTTGTTGCACCATGATAATGAGCTGAAGGTTTAGCTCAAAATTACTAGCTTTAATGGGGGGTATACAGATACTACCCCCATATGAAGCAGTAGTGAGATAGCATATGACCCCAAAGTCCTTCTGGACTGTTCATTTCCACTTATATCCATGATAGAGAAAGGGATATAATGTTGATTGTAAACAAAGAATTTTTATTTATTTTTATTGTATTTATTATTATTATTTTATTTTATTTTATTTTATTTTATTTTTGAAAATAAAAGAAAATTGAAAACTAAAATAATTAATTAATTAAAAAGATTTGAAAAATTTTTGGGTGAGGATTTTCAAAAAATGAAGAGAGAAAAAGTGGTTAGGGAGTTTTGAAAAAGATATGATTTCAAAATTTTAAATGTTGAAACTTTCTTAATAAGAAAACACCAAAGTTAAATTATTTCTATCACAATAATAGAAAAAAAATTAAAATTTCGAAAATTATGAGCAATTAAAGGAAAGGATATATATCTTTTTTATTTTTGAATTTTATGAGGAAAGAGAAAAACCACAAAATGACACCAAACTTAGAATTTTTAGATCAAAACAAGGGAAAAGAACAAGAAAACTTTAAATGTCAAGATGAACACCAAGAACAAATTTTGAAACTTTTTAAGAAAATAAAAACACAAAGGACACCAAACTTAAAAATTTTTGTACCTTGAACACTAATAATTCGAAAATGTATAAGATAAAAAGCAACAAAAGACACCAAACTTAAAACATGAAACTAGACTCAAGGACAAGAAATTAATAAAGAAAAATAAGATTTTTGAAAATGTTTTTGAAAAGAAAATAAAAAGACTCTAAACTAACAAAAAGACAATTTTTCCTAATCTAAGTAACAAGATGAACCGTCAGTTGTCCAACCTAGAACAATCCCCGGCAATGGCGCCAAAAACTTGGTGCACGGAATTGTGATTCACACTTTTCACAACTCTGGTGCCACTAACCAGCAAGTGCACTGGGTCGTCCAAGTAATACCTTACGTGAGTAAGGGTCGATCCCACGGAGATTGTTGGCTTGAAGCAATCTATGGTTATCTTGTAAACCTTAGTAAGGATATTAATAATGAAAAGAGTTCTGTTTGTAAAAAGCAAAACAACATGAAATGAATAGTACTTGTTATGCAGTAATGGAGAACATGTTGAGGTTTTGGAGATGCTCTGTCTTCTGAATCTCTGCTTTCTTCTATTGTCTTCTTCACGAACGCAAGGTTCCTTCCATGGCAAGCTGTATGTTGGTGGATCACCGTTGTCAATGGCTACCATCCATCCTCTCAGTGAAAATGGTCCTCTGTGGTTTCCCGCATGGCTAATCATCTGTCGGTTCTCACTCGTGCTGGAATAGGATCCATTGATCCTTTTGCACACCGTCATTGCGCCCAACAATTATGAGTTTGAAGCTCGTCACAGTCACCCCTTCCCAGATCCTACTTGGAATACCACAGACAAGGTTTATACTTTCCGGATCTCAAGAGTGCTGCCAACTGATTCTAGCTTATACCACGAAGACTCTGGTTTCACGAAATTGAGCACTCTGTTGTCAGGAGAGGGAATCAATCACGTGAACTAGGAATCCAAGAGATACACATTCAATCTAAGGTAGAACGGAAGTGGTTGTCAAGCACGTGTTCATAAGTTGAGAATGGTGATGAGTATCACGGATCATCACATTCATCATGTTGAAGTGCAAATGAATATCTTAGAATAGAAACAAGCGTGATTGAATAGAAAAAAGAAATAATTGCATTAATCCATCGAGACATAGCAGAGCTCCTCACCCCCAACCATGGGGTTTAGAGACTCATGCCGTAGAAAATACAAAGTCAGATGTAAAATGTCATGAGATACAAAATAAATCTCTAAAAGTAGTTTTTATACTAAACTAGTAACCTAGGTTTACAGAAAATGAGTAAACTAAGATAGATAATGCAGAAATCCACTGTCGGGGCCCACTTGGTGTGTGTTTGGGCTGAGCATTGAAGCTTTCACATGCATACGCTATTTCTGGCGTTTAACTCCAGCTTTTGTGCCAGTTTGGGCGTTTAACTCCAACTTTTATGCCAGTTCTGGCGTTTAACGCTAGAATAGGGTAGAAAGTTGGCGTTAAACGCCAGTTTGCGTGATCTCAACTCGGGCAAAGTATGGACTATTATATATTGCTAGAAAGCCCAAGATGTCTAATTTTCAACGCAATAGAGAGAGAGAGAGCGCCAATTGGGCTTCCGTAGCTCTAGAAAATCAATTTCGAGTGCAGGAATATGATGTTGATTGTAAACAAAGAATTTTTATTTATTTTTATTGTATTTATTATTATTATTATTATTTGTTTTATTTTATTTTTTTTTTGAAAATAAAAGAAAATTGAAAACTAAAATAATTAATTAATTAAAAAGATTTGAAAAATTTTTGGGTGAGGATTTTCGAAAAATGAAGAGAGAAAAAGTGGTTAGGGAGTTTTGAAAATGATATGATTTTAAAATTTTAAATGTTGAAACTTTCTTAATAAGAAAACACCAAATTTAAAATTTTTTCAATCACAATAATAGAATAAGACTAAAATTTCGAAAATTATGAGCAATTAAAGGAAAGGATATATATCTTTTTTATTTTTGAATTTTATGAGGAAAGAGAAAAACCACAAAATGACACCAAAATTAGAATTTTTAGATCAAAACAAGGGAAACGAACAACAAAAGTTTAAATGTCAAGATGAACACCAAGAACAAATTTTGAAACGTTTTAAGAAAACAAAAACACAAAGGACACCAAACTTAAAAATTTTTGTACCTTGAACACTAATAATTCGAAAATGTATAAGATAAAAAGCAACAAAAGACACCAAACTTAAAACATGAAACTAGACTCAAGGACAAGAAATTAATAAAGAAAAATAAGATTTTTGAAAATGTTTTTGAAAAGAAAATAAAAAGACTCTAAACTAACAAAAAGACAATTTTTCCTAATCTAAGTAACAAGATGAACCGTCAGTTGTCCAAACTCGAACAATCCCCGGCAATGGCGCCAAAAACTTGGTGCACGGAATTGTGATTCACACTTTTCACAACTCTGGTGCCACTAACCAGCAAGTGCATTGGGTCGTCCAAGTAATACCTTACGTGAGTTTTGTTAATAATGAAAAGAGTTTTGTTTGTAAAAAGCAAAAGAACATGAAATGAATAGTACTTGTTATACAGTAATGGAGCACAGGTTGAGGTTTTGAAGATGCTCTGTCTTCTGAATCTCTGCTTTCCTTCTGTTGTCTTCTTCACGCACGCAAGGTTCGTTCCATGGCAAGCTGTATGTTGGTGGATCACCGTTGTCAATGGCTACCATCCATCCTCTCAGTGAAAATGGTCCTCTGTGGTTTTCTGCATGGCTAATTATATGTCGGTTCTCACTCGTGCTGGAATATGATCCATTGATCCTTTTGCACACCGTCATTGCGCCCAACAATTGTGAGTTTGAAGCTCGTCATAGTCACCCCTTCCCAGATCCTACTCGGAATACCACAGACAAGGTTTAAACTTTCCAGATCTCAAGAGTGCTGCCAACTGATTCTAGCTTATACCACGAAGACTCTGGTTTCATGGAATTGAGCACTCTGTTGTCAGGAGAGGAAATCAAACTCATGAACTGGGAATCCAAGAGATACATATTCAATCTAAGGTAAAACGGAAGTGGTTGTCAGGCACGCGTTCGTAAGTTGAGAATGGTGATGAGTATCATGGATCATCACATTCATCATGTTGAAGTGCGAATAAATATCTTAGAATAGAAACAAGCGTGATTGAATAGAAAACAGAAATAATTGCATTAATCCATCGAGACATAGCAGAGCTCCTCACCCCCAACCATGGGGTTTAGAGATTCATGCCGTAGAAGATACAAAGTCAGATGTAAAATGTCATGAGATACAAAATAAATCTCTAAAAGTAGTTTTTATACTAAACTAGTAACCTAGGTTTACAGAAAATGAGTAAACTAAGATAGATAATGCAGAAATCCACTTTCGGGGCCCACTTGGTTTGTGTTTGGGCTGAGCATTGAAGCTTTCACGTGCATAGGCTATTTCTGGCGTTTAACTCCAGTTTTTGTGCCAGTTTGGGCATTTAACTCCAACTTTTATGCCAGTTCTGGCGTTTAACGCTAGAATAGGGTAGAAAATTGGCGTTAAATGCCAGTTTGCGTGATCTCAACTCGGGCAAAGTATGAACTATTATATATTGTTGGAAAGTCCAAGATCTCTACTTTTCAACGCAATAGAGAGCGCGCCAAATTGTGCTTCCGTAGCTCTAGAAAATCCTTTTCGAGTGCAGGGAGGTTAGAATCCAACAGCATCTGTAGTCCTTTTTCAGCCTCTGAATCAGATTTTTGCTCAGGTCCCTCAATTTTAGCCAGAAAATACCTGAAATCACAGAAAAACACAAAAACTCATAGTAAAGTCCAGAAATGTGATTTTTTCAGAAAAAATAATAAAAATGTACTAAAAAGTAACTAAAACAAACTAAAAACTACATGAAAATACCACCAAAAAGCGTATAAAATATCCGCTCATCAACCACCACCCTCCGATGACGAAGGATCAGTAGCACCAATCAACACAGAAGATCTCGTCTGAGATTGAACTTCAGTTTTAGGTAACCCTCGTAACATTGGCGCCGTTACCGGGGAACCTGGAAGTCATCCCATCACCATGGCAGATAATCAGGACAACGATCACAACTCTGGTTTGGTGGACAGAACACCAAATAAGAACATGGATGCCACATCCAAAGACACACCTCAATCCAATGAAGACAAGCAAATCCCAAACACGGAAATCTTAGATGCTATCCGTGAACAACAGGATCACCTTAAACAGCTTGTGCAAGAGGCAGAACATCAACGAGAGGCCGAGAGGGACCTTCGAAGGGAAACAAGAAAATGACGAGAGCTAGAAGACAAGCTCCTTAAGCTCGAAGCCGACCTCAAAACGAAGACCACTCGGTCCAATCACGAAGATAGCCCTCATGAGGACCAAGACCCGTTTACAAAGGAAATCATGAAAGTTAAAGTCCCAAAGAACTTTAAAGCCCCCGACATGACCCCGTACGACGGAACGTCAGATCCAAGCCATCATCTCAACAATTTTAGAAGTCAAATGTATCTCACGGATGCCTCAGATGCAATCCGTTGCAAAGCCTTTCCGACTACCCTGACGAAAATAGTAATAAAGTGGTTCGACAGTTTGCCTCCAAGATCACTCACAAGTTTTGATGACCTAGCCAGAAAGTTCCTCGCCAGGTTGTCCATCCAAAAGGATAAAACCAAGCACACTCCAAGCTTGTTGGGAATTAAACAAGGAGATCGGGAAAGCCTTCGCAGCTTCATGGAAAGATTCAACAAAGCATGCCTCGACATACCAAGTCTTCCAACAAAAATGGCCATCATGGGGCTCATCAACGGCTTAAGAGAAGGACCTTTTAGCCAATCAATATCCAAGAAGCATCCAAAATCTCTAAATGAGGTTCAAGAAAGGGCGAAAAAGTATATCAATATGGAGGAGAACTCCCGATTGGGAGATAATTCAAAAACCGGATTCTCCTACCCACCTTGGGATAAGGAAAAAGAATCCAGGAAGAAAGAAGACCAATGATGAGCGGATAATTTATACGCTTTTGGCATTGTTTTTAGTATGTTTTTAGTATGTTTTAGTTAGTTTTTATTATATTTTTATTAGTTTTTAGTTAAAATTTACTTTTCTGGACTTTACTATGAGTTTGTGTATTTTTCTGTGATTTCAGGTATTTTCTGGCTGAAATTGAGGGACCTGAGCAAAAATCTGATTTAGAGGCTGAAAAGGACTGCAAATGCTGTTGGATTCTGACCTCCCTGCACTCGAAGTAGATTTTCTAGAGCTACAGAAGCCCAATTGGCGCGATCTCAACTGCGTTGGAAAGTAGACATCCTGGGCTTTTCAACAATGTATAATAGTCCGTACTTTGCCTGAGATTTGATGGCCCAAACAGGCATTTCAAGTCAGCTCAAGAATTCTGGCGTTTAACGCCGGAACTGGCACAAGAATGGGAGTTAAACGCCCAAACTGGCACAAAAGCTGGCGTTTAACTCCAAGAAAAGTCTCTACACATGAAAACTTCAATGCTCAGTCCAAGCACACACCAAGTGGGCCCAGAAGTGGATTTTTATGTCATTTACTCATTTCTGTAAACCCTAAGATACTAGTTCTCTACAAATAGGACCTTTTGCTATTGTATTTTCATCTTTTGATCATGTTTTTATGATTGAACCCTCTTTAGGAGGCTGGCCATTCGGCCATGCCTAGACCTTGTTCTTATGTATTTTCAACGGTGGAGTTTCTACACACCATAGATTAAGGTGTGGAGCTCTGCTGTACCTCGAGTATTAATGCAATTACAATTGTTCTTCTATTCAATTCAGCTTATTCTTGTTCTAAGATATTCATTCGCACCCAAGAACATGATGAATGTGATGATTATGTGACGCTCCTCATCATTCTCACTTATGAACGCGTGCTTGACAACCACTTCCGTTCTACAAGCAAACAAGGCTTGAATGTTTATCTCTTGGATTCCTTAATCAGAATCTTCGTGGTATAAGCTAGAATTGATGGCGGCATTCAAGAGAATCCGGAAAGTCTAAACCTTGTCTGTGGTATTCTGAGTAGGATTCAAGGATTGAGTGACTGTGACGAGCTTCAAACTCCTGAAGGCTGGGCGTTAGTGACAGATGCAAAAGAATCACTGGATTCTATTCCAACCTGATTGAGAACCGACAGATGATTAGCCGTGCTGTGACAGAGCACGTTGAACATTTTCACTGAGAGGACGGGACTGTAGCCATTGACAACAGTGATGCCCAACATACAGCTTGCCATGGAAAGGAGTAAGAAGGATTGGATGAAGACAGTAGGAAAGTAGAGGGACGGAAGGGACAAAGCATCTCCATACGCTTATCTGAAATTCTCACCAATGAATTACATAAGTATCTCTATCTTTATTTTATGCTTTATTCATAAATCATCCATAACCATTTGAATCTGCCTGACTGAGATTTACAAGATGACCATAGCTTGCTTCATACCAACAATCTCCGTGGGATCGACCCTTACTCGCGTAAGGTTTATTACTTGGACGACCCAGTGCACTTGCTGGTTAGTTGTGCGAAGTTGTGATAAAGAGTTGAGATTGCAATTGAGCGTACCATGTTGATGGCGCTATTGATGATCACAATTTCGTGCACCAATTTTTTTGGCGCCGTTGCCGGGGATTGTTTGAGTTTGGACAACTGACGGTTCATCTTGTTGCTTAGATTAGGTATTTTTTTCTTCAGAGTTCTTAAGAATGAATTCTAGTGTTTCAAGGTGATGTTCTTATCATCACCAAAGCTGATTGATTCTCATCAATTTAGCTCTTGAATGTAATGTCCTGCTGAAGCTTGGCTAGCCATGTCTAATTCCTTTAGACTAAAGCTTTAAACTAACATTGCATGATTCCTGGAATTCTCATTAAGAATTTTGATATCCTTATTTTCTTTTTCACTCAATTTTCAAAAAAATCCAAAAAAAAAAAATTTACAAAATCATAATAACCAAAAATATTTTATGTTTCTTGTTGAGTCTAGTGTCTCATTTTAAGTTTGGTGTCAATTGCATGTTTCTATTCTTCTTGCAATTTTTTTTCGAATTCATTCATGTGTCTTAATTAATCTTCAAGTTGTTCTTGATGATTTCCTTGTTCTGATCTTTAAATTCTCTTGTCTTGAGTGTTTTGTTGTTTCTCATATGCATTCTCATTTTGTTAGGTCAATAGTATACAAACTTCTAAGTTTGGTGTCTTGCATGCATTGTTTATTTGATTTTAGTTGCATTTTGATTATTCCTCATCATTAAAAAATTCAAAAAAATATTTTAATTTGTGTCTTTTCAAGTCAATAATACAGAGAATTGAAGATTCAGAACATACAGCAGAGGAATTACACAGAAAAAGCTGGGCATTCAAAACGCCCAGTGAAGAAGGAAAACTGGCATTTAAACGCCAGCCAGGGTGCCTGGCTGGGCGTTGAA
Source organism: Arachis stenosperma (assembly GCF_014773155.1). Lineage (NCBI taxonomy): Eukaryota > Viridiplantae > Streptophyta > Magnoliopsida > Fabales > Fabaceae > Arachis > Arachis stenosperma. Next base: position 58,190,482 of record NC_080379.1, read on the forward strand.
CGCCCAAAAGGGGTGAGTTTTGGGTGTTAAACGCCAGAATGTATACCATTCTGGGCGTTTAACGCCAGGATGGCAGAAGAGGGAAGATTTTGTTTTTAATTCAAATTTTTTTCAAGTTTTCAAAATTTTTCAAAATCAAATCTTTTTCAAATCATATCTTTTCAATCATATATTTTCAAAATCAATTTCTTTCCATTTTCAAAAATACTTACTAACAATTAATGATTTGATTCAACATTTCAACTATGTTGCCCTTTCTGTTGAGAAAGGTTTAATGTCTGAATCATATCTCTTAAATTTCTTGTTAGCCAAGTCATTAGTTTTCAAAATCAAATCTTTTTAAATTGTTTTTCAAATCATATCTTCTCGATCATATCTTTTAATCACATCTTTTTCAAAATAGTTTTCAATCATATCTTTTTTATTTCTAATTTCAAAATCTTTTTCAAAAATCACTTAATTTCTTTCCCAATCTTAGTTTTCAAAAATGAATTACTTTTTTTTTAAATTTTTTTATTAATTCACTTTAATTTTCGAAAATTTCTTCCCCTCTTCTCACATCCTTCTATTTTTGGACTAACACTCCTCCTCAATACACAATTCGAACTCCATCTTTCTTGATAAGTTCGAATTCTTCTACCTCTTCCTTCTATTTTTCTTTTCCTCTGACACCTAAAGGAATCTCTATATTGTGACATAGAGGATTCCATATTTTCTTGTTCGCTTCTCTTTCATATGAGCAGGAACAAAGACAAAAGCATTCTTGTTGAGGCTGACCCTGAACCTGAAAGGACCTTGAAGCGAAAGCTAAGAGAAGCTACAGCACAACTCTCTGTAGAGGACCTAACAGAAATCTTCAAACAAGAAGAAGACATGGCAGCCAAAAACAACAACAATGCTAACAATGCAAGGAAGGTGCTGGGTGACTTTACTGCACCTACTCCCGACTTCTATGGGAGAAGAATCTCTATCCCTGCCATTGGAGCAAACAACTTTGAGCTTAAGCCTCAATTAGTTTCTCTAATGCAACAGAATTGCAAGTTCCATGGATTTCCATTGGAAGATCCTCATCAGTTTTTAGCTGAGTTCTTGCAAATCTGTGACACTGTCAAGACCAATGGGGTTGACCCTGAAGTCTATAGACTTATGCTATTCCCTTTTGCTGTAAGAGACAGAGCTAGGATATGGTTGGACTCACAACCTAAATAAAGCCTGAACTCTTGGGAAAAGCTAGTCAATGCCTTCTTGGCAAAGTTCTTTCCACCTCAAAAATTGAGTAAGCTTAGAGTGGAAGTCTAAACCTTCAGACAGAAGGAAGATGAATCCCTCTATGAAGCTTGGGAAAGATACAAACAATTAATCAGAAAGTGTCCTTCTGACATGCTTTCTGAATGGAGCATCATAGGTATCTTCTATGATAGTCTGTCTGAACTGTCCAAGATTTCATTGGACAACTTTGCTGGAGGATCTCTTCATCTGAAGAAGACGCCTGCAGAAGCTCAAGAACTCATTGAAATGGTTACAAATAACCAATTCATGTACACTTCTGAAAGGAATCCTTTGAACAATGGGACGAATCAGAAGAAAGGAGTTCTTGAGATTGATACTCTGAATGCCATACTGGCTCAGAACAAAATATTGACTCAGCAAGTCAATATGATCTCTCAAAGTCTGTCTGGAATGCAAGCTGCACCAGGCAGTACTAAGGATGCTTCATCTAAAGAAGAAGCTTATGATCCTGAGACCCCTTCAATGGAAGAGGTGAACTACATGGGAGAACCCTATGGAAACACCTATAATCCTTCATGGAGAAATCATCCAAATCTCTCATGGAAGGATCAACAGAGACCTCAACAAGGTTTCAACAACAATAATGGTGGAAGAAACAGGTTTAGCAATGGCAAGCCTTTTCCATCATCTTCTCAGCAACAGACAGAAAATTCTAAGCAGAGCCACTCTGACTTAGCAACCATGGTCTCTGATCTAATCAAAACCACTCAAAGTTTCATGACTAAAACAAGGTCCTTCATTAGGAATTTGGAGGCACAAATGGGACAGCTGAGCAAGAAAATTACTAAACTCCCTCCTAGTACTCTTCCAAGCAATACAGAAGAGAATCCAAAAGGAGAATGCAAGGCCATTAACATGACCCACATGGCCGAACTTAGAGAGGAGGAAGAGGCAGTGATCGCCACTGAGGAAGACCTCAATGGACGTCCACTGGCCTCCAATGAGTTCCCTAATGAGGAACCATGGGAATCTGAGGCTCATAATGAGACCATAGAGATTCCATTGGATTTACTTCTGCCATTTATGAGCTCTGATGAGTATTCTTCCTCTGAAGAGGATGAAGATGTCACTGAAGAGCAAGTTGCTAAATACCTTGGAGCAATCATGAAGTTAAATGACAAGTTATTTGGTCATGAGACTTGGGAGGATGAACCCCCTTTGCTCACCAAAGAACTGGATGACTTGACTAGGTAGAGATTACCTCAAAAGAGACAAGACCCTGGGAAGTTCTTAATACCTTGTACCATAGGCACCATGACCTTTAAGAAGGCTCTGTGTGACTTAGGGTCAAGTATAAACCTCATGCCTCTCTCTGTAATAGAGAAGCTAGGGATCTTTGAGGTACAAGCTGTAAGAATCTCATTAGAGATGGCAGACAATTCAAGAAAACAAGCTTATGGACTTGTAGAGGATGTTCTGGTAAAGGTTAAAGACCATTACATCCCTGCTGATTTCATAGTCCTAGAGACTGGGAAGTGCATGGATGAATCCATCATCCTTGGCAGACCCTTCCTAACCACAGCAAAGGCTGTGATTGATGTTGATAGAGGAGAATTGATCATTCAAGTGAATGAAGAATCCTTTGTGTTTAAGGCTCAAAGATATCCCTCTGTTACCATGGAGAGTAAGCATGAAGAGCTTCTCTCAAAATAGAGCCAAACAGAGCCCCCACAGTTAAACTCTAAGTTTGGTGTTGGGAGGCCACAACCAAATTCTAAGTTTGGTGTTGAACCCCCACATTCAAACTCTAAGTTTGGTGTTGGGAGGTTCCAACATTGCTCTGAACATCTGTGAGGCTCCATGAGAGCCCACTGTCAAGCTACTGACATTAAAGAAGCACTTGTTGGGAGGCAACCTAATGTTATATTTATCTATTTTCCTTTGTTATTTTATGTTTTCTATAGGTTGATGATCATGGGAAGTCACAAAATCAATTGAAAAAGCAAAAACAAAATGAAAAACAAAAAGAAAAATAGCACACCCTGGAAGAAAACCTTGCTGGTGTTTAAACGCCAGTAAGGGCAGCAAATGGGCGTTTAACGTCCAGTCTGGCACCATTCTGGGCGTTTAACGCCAGAAAGGGGCACCAGACTGGCGTTTAACGCCAGGAATGGGCATCAAGCTGGCGTTAAACGCCAGAAATGGGCACCAGCCCAGTGTTTAATGCCAGGATTGGCAGAAAAAGCAATTTTGCTCGCCACTTGGTGCAGGGACGAATTATCCTTGACACCTCAGGATCTGTGGACCCCACAGGATCCCCACCTACCCCACCACTCTCTCTCTTCTTCACCCATTCACCAATCACCTCAACACCTCTTCTCCAAAAACCCCTCACCTATCAAATCCTACCATTCTCTTCACCACTCACATCCATCCTTCATAAAACCCCACCTACCTTACCATTCAAATTCAAACCATTTTCCCTCCCAAAACCACCCATACATGACCGAACCCTACCCCTCTCTCCACCCCTATATAAACCCATCTTCACCACCTCATTTTCACACAACCTAAACACTACTTCTCCCCCTTGGCCGAACCACAAAGCCCCCTCCATCTCCTCCATTTCTTCTTCTTCTACTCTCTTCTTTATTCTTTTGCTCGAGGATGAGCAAACCTTCTAAGTTTGGTGTGGTAAAAGCATTGCTTTGTGTTTTTTCATAACCATTTATGGCACCTAAGGCCGGAGAAACCTCTAGAAAGAGGAAAGGGAAGGCAAAAGCTTCCACCTCCGAGTCATGGGAGATGGAGAGATTCATCTCAAGGGTGCATTAAGACCACTTCTATGAAGTTGTGGCCATGAAGAAGGTGATCCCCGAGGTCCCTTTCAAACTCAAAAAGAGTGAATATCCGGAGATCCGACATGAGATCCAAAGAAAAGGTTGGGAAGTTCTTACCAACCCCATTCAACAAGTCGGAATCTTAATGGTTCAAGAGTTCTATGCCAATGCATGGATCACCAAGAACCATGATCAAAGTGTGAACCCGGACCCAAAGAATTGGCTTACAATGGTTCGGGGGAAATGCTTAGATTTTAGTCCGGAAAATGTAAGGTTGGCATTCAACTTGCCCATGATGCAAGGAGATGAACACCCCTACACTAAAAGGGTCAACTTTGATCAAAGGTTGGACCAAGTCCTCAGAGACATTTGTGAAGAGGGCGCTCAATGGAAGAGAGATTCAAGAGGGAAGCCGGTTCAACTGAGAAGGCATGACCTCAAGCCCGTGGCTAGGGGATGGTTGGAGTTTATCCAACGCTCAATCATTCCCACTAGCAACCGGTCCGAAGTTACTATAGACCGGGCCATCATGATTCATAGCATCATGATTGGAGAGGAAGTAGAAGTTCATGAGGTTATAGCCCAAGAACTTTATAAGGTGGCGGACAAGTCCTCTACCTTGGCAAGGTTAGCCTTTCCTCATCTCATTTGTCACCTCTGTTATTTAGTTGGAATTGACATAGAGGGAGACATCCTCATTGATGAGGACAAGCGCATCACTAAGAAAAGGATGGAGCAAACAAGAGATCCCACTCATCATGAAATCCCTGAGATGCCTCAAGGGATGCACTTTCCTCCACAAAACTATTGGGAGCAAATCAACACCTCCCTAGGAGAATTGAGTTCCAACATGGGACAACTAAGGGTGGAGCACCAAGAACATTCCATCCTCCTCCATGAAATTAAAGAAGATCAAAGAATCATGAGAGAGGAGCAACAAAGGCAAGGAAGAGACATTGAGGAGCTCAAGCACTCCATAAGATCTTCAAGAGGAAGAACAGGCCGCCATCACTAAGGTGGACCCGTTCTTTAATCTCTTTGTTCTTTATTTTTCTGTTTTTTGAATTTTTATGCCTATGTTTATCTATGTTTGTGTCTTATTACATGATCATTAGTGTCTTAGTGTCTATGCCTTAAAGTTATGAATGTCCTATGAATCCATCACCTTTCTTAAATGAAAAATGTTCTTAATTGAAAAAGAGAAGAATTGCATGAATTTTGAATTTTACAACAGATTAATTATTTTGATGTGGTGGCAATACTTTGACTTCTGAATGTATGCTTGAACAGTGCATATGTCTTTTGAATTTGTTGTTCATGAATGTTGGCTCTTGAAAGAATGATGAAAAAGGAGACATGTTACTAAGGATCTGAAAAATCATAAAAATGATTCTTGAAGCAAGAAAAAGCAGTAAACACAAAAAAAAAGAAAAAAACGAAAAAAAAAGAAAAAAAATAATGAAGTCGTGATCCAAGGCAAAAAGAGTGTGCTTAAGAACCCTGGACACCTCTAATTGGGGACTCTAGCAAAGCTGAGTCACAATCTGAAAGGTTCACCCAATTATGTGTCTGTGGCATGTATGTATCCGGTGGTAATACTGGAAGACAGAGTGCTTTGGGCCACGGCCAAGACTCATAAAGTAGCTGTGTTCAAGAATCATCACACTTAACTAGGAGAATCAATAACACTATCTGGATTCTGAGTTTCTATAGAAGCCAATCATTCTGAATTTCAAAGGATATAGTGAGATGCCAAAACTGTTCAGAGGCAAAAAGCTAAAAGCCCCGCTCATCTAATTAATACTGATCTTCATAGATGTTTTTGGAATTCATTGCATATTCTCTTCTTTTTATCTTATTTGATTTTCAGTTGCTTGGGGACAAGCAACAATTTAAGTTTGGTGTTGTGATGAGCGAATAATTTATACGCTTTTTGGCATTGTTTTTAGTAAGTTTTTAATATGTTTTAGTTAGTTTTTATTATATTTTTATTAGTTTTTAGTTAAAATTCACTTTTCTGGACTTTACTATGAGTTTGTGTGTTTTTCTGTGATTTCAGGTATTTTCTGGCTGAAATTGAGGGACCTGAGCAAAAATCTGATTCAGAGGCTGAAAAGGACTGCAGATGCTATTGGATTCTGACCTCCCTGCACTCGAAGTGAATTCTGGCGTTTAACGCCGGAACTGGCACAAGAATGGGAGTTAAACGCCCAAACTGGCACAAAAGCTGGCGTTTAACTCCAAGAAAAGTCTCTACACATGAAAGCTTCAATGCTCAGCCCAAGCACACACCAAGTGGGCCCGGAAGTGGATTTTTATGTCATTTACTCATTTCTGTAAACCCTAAGATACTAGTTCTCTACAAATAGGACCTTTTGCTATTGTATTTTCATCTTTTGATCATGTTTTTATGATTGAACCCTCTTTGGGAGGCTGGCCATTTGGCCATACCTAGACCTTGTTCTTATGTATTTTCAATGGTGGAGTTTCTACACACCATAGATTAAGGTGTGGAGCTCTGCTGTACATCGAGTATTAATGCAATTACTATTGTTCTTCTATTCAATTCAGCTTATTCTTATTCTAAGATATTCATTCGCACCCAAGAACATGATGAATGTGATGATTATGTGACGCTCATCATCATTCTCACTTATGAACACGTGCCTGACAACCACTTCCGTTCTACAAGCAAACAAGGCTTGAATGTTTATCTCTTGGATTCCTTAATCAGAATCTTCGTGGTATAAGCTAGAATTGATGGCGGCATTCAAGAGAATCCGGAAGGTCTAAACCTTGTCTGTGGTATTCTGAGTAGGATTCAAGGATTGAGTGACTGTGACGAGCTTCAAACTCCTGAAGGCTGGGCGTTAGTTACAGACGCAAAAGAATCACTGGATTCTATTCCAACCTGATTGAGAATCGACAGATGATTAGCCGTGCTGTGACAGAGCGCTGATGAGCGGATAATTTGTACACTTTTTGGCATTGTTTTTAGTATATTTTTAGTATGATCTAGTTAGTTTTTAGTATATTTTTATTAGTTTTTAGTTAAAATTCACTTTTCTGGACTTTACTATGAGTTTGTGTGTTTTTCTGTGATTTCAGGTATTTTCTGGCTGAAATTGAGGGACCTGAGCAAAAATCTGTTCCAGAGACTCAAAAGGACTGCAGATGCTGTTGTATTCTGACCTCCTTGCACTCGAAGTGGATTTTCTGGAGCTACAGAAGCCCAATTGGCGCGCTCTCAACGGCGTTGGAAAGTAGACATCCTGGGCTTTCCAGCAATATATAATAGTCCATACTTTGCCCAAGATTTGATGGCCCAAACCGGCGTTCAAAGTCACCTCAAGAAATTCCAGCGTTAAACGCCGGAACTGGCACCTAATTGGGAGTTAAACGCCCAAACTGGCACTAAAGCTGGCGTTTAACTCCAAGGAGAGTCTCTACACGAAATTTCTTCATTGCTCAGCCCAAACACACACCAAGTGGGCCCGGAAGTGGATTTTTATGTCATTTACTCATCTATGTACTAGTTTTCTATAAGTAGGACCTTTTACTATTGTATTAGAGAGCTTGAAATCTAGGACTTTTGGTAGCTATCTTTGTTTTATGCTATCTTAGACCTTTGGGAGGCTGGCCATTCGGCCATGCCTAGACCTTATGCTTATGTATTTTCAACGGTGGAGTTTCTACACACCATAGATTAAGGTGTGGAGCTCTGCTGTACCTCGAGTATTAATGCAATTACTATTGTTCTTCCATTCAATTCCACTTGTTCTTTGTCCAAGATATCACTTGTTCTTCAACATGATGAAGGTGATGATTGACGCCCATCACCACTCTCACTCATGAACAAGGTGACTGACAACCATTCTTGTTCTACAAGCACCTGAGGCTTAGTGAATATCTCTTGGATTCCTGATTGCACGATGCATGGTTGATCGCCTGACAACCGAGTGCTCGCCTGACAAACGAGCCAACCATTCCGTGAGATCAGAGTCTTCGTGGTATAGGCAAGAACTGATGGCAGCATTCAAGAGAATCCGGAAGGTCTAACCTTGTCTGTGGTATTCTGAGTAGGATTCAATGATTGAATGACTGTGACGTGCTTCAAACTCCTAGCAGGCTAGGGCGTTAGTGACAGACGCAAAAGTATCAATGGATATTATTCCGGCCTGACCGAGAACCGACAGCTGAATTCTGCTATGCCGTGACAGGACATATGCAATCGCTTTCACTGAGAGGATGGGAGGTAGCTGCTGACAACAGTGAAACCCTACACGAGCTTGCCATGGAAAGGAGTAAGAAGGATTGGATGAAGGCAGTAGGAAAGCAGAGAGACGGAAGGGAAGGCATCTTTATACACTTGTCTGAAGCTCTTACACCAATGATATGCGTAAGTATCACTATCTTTATCTTTATATTATTTTCGTTCATCATCATATACATTTGAGTTTGCCTGACTAAGATTTACAAGATGACCATAGCTTGCTTCAATGCTAACAATCTCCGTGGGATCGACCCTTACTCACGTAAGGTATTACTTGGACGACCCAGTGCACTTGCTGGTTAGTTGTGCGAAGTTGTAGTGATCACAATTTTGCGCACCAAGTTTTTGGCGCCGTTGCCGGGGATTGTTCAAGTTTTGAGCAAGCTTTTGGTAACAATGCCTGGGATTGTTCTAGTTTGGACAACTGACGGTTCATCTTGTTGCTTAGATTAGGTATTTATTTTTTCGAAATTCTTGAAGATGAATTCTAGAGTTTCATGATGATTTGTTGAAATCTGGCTGGCTGAGAAGCCATGTCTAATCTGATTGGACCGAGGTTTCAACTTATCACCACAAGAGCTTGTTGATTCTCATCAATTTTGCTCTTGGAGCAGTGATCTGCTAAGGCTTGGCTGACCTTTGGTCATGTCTAGTGTTTTGGACCGAAGCTTTCTTTGAAAGCTTGGCTGGCTGTGAAGCCATGTCTAATTCCTGGACCGGAGTCTTAGACTAGCATTGCACTGATTCCTGGAATTCTCATTAAGAATTTTGATACCTTTTCCCACTTAATTTTCGAAAAATACAAAAAAATTTACAAATTCATAAAAAACCAAAAATATTTGATGTTTCTTGCTTAAGTCTAGTGTCTCATTTTAAGTTTGTTGTCAAATGCATGTTTTTGTTATATTTTTCGAATCCATGCATATATTTCTTTGTTTTGATCTTTGAATTCTATTGACTTGAAGTATTTTGTGTGTCTCATATGCATTCTCATATTGTTAGTGTCAGTAGTATACAAACTGCTAAGTTTGGTGTCTTGCATGCATTGTTAATTGATTCCTTTTGCATTTTGATTATTAAAAATCCAAAAATATTTTTAATTTGTGTCTTTTCAAGTCAATGATACAAAGAATTGAAGACTCAGAACATACTGCAGAGGAATTATACAGAAAAAGCTGAGCATTCAAAAATGCCCAGTGAAGAAGGAAGAAGGCAGACTGGCGTTTAAACGCCAGCCAGGGTACCTGGTTGGGCGTTTAACGCCCAAAGAGGTAGCATTTTGGGCGTTAAACGCCAGAATGTATACCATTCTGGGCGTTTAACGCCAGGATGGTGCTAGGGGGAAGATTTTGTTTTCAAAATCAATTTTTTTCATGTTTTCAAAGTTTTTCAAAATCAAATCTTTTTCAAATCATATCTTTTCAATCAAATGTTTTCAAAATCAATTTCTTACCTTTTTCAAAGATACTTACTAACAATTAATGATTTGATTGAACATTTTTTGCCTTTTCTATTAAGAAAGGTTTTATGTTTGAATCATATCTTTTCTTGTTAGGCAAGTCATTAATTTTTAAAATCATATCTTTTCAAATTGTTTTCAAATCATATCTTTTAAAATAGTTTTCAAATCATATCTTTTAAAATAGTTTTCAAATCATATCTTCTCAATCACATCTTTTTAAAACCATAACTTTTCAATTAAATCTTTTTAACCATATCTTTTTCAAATAGTTTTCAATCAATCTTTTTAACTTCTAATTTCAAAATCTTTTTCAAAATCACTTGATTTCTTTTTCACTTTGAATTTTCGAAAATTATCAATCAAATTTTCAAAATGTTTTCAAAATCTTTAATTGAATTTTCGAAAATTCTCTTCCTTCCTTCCCACATCCTTCTATTATGGAGTACCACTCCTTCTAATGCACAATTCGAACCTTATCTAACTAAAGTTCGAATTCTTCTTCTCCTTCTCTTTCTATTTCCTTTTTCCTCTGACATTTCAAGGAATCTCTATACTGTGACATAGAGGATTCCACATTTTCTTTTCTCTTCTCTTTCATATGAGCAGGAGCAGAGACAGAGGCATTCTTGTTGAAGCTGACCCTGAACCTGAGAGGACCTTGAAGCGAAAGCTAAGAGAAGCTAAAGCACAACTCTCTTTAGAGGACCTGACCGAATTCTTCAAAGAAGAAGAACATATGGCAGCGAAAACAACAACAATGCCAACAATGCAGGAAGGTGCTGAGTGACTTCACTGCACCTACTCCTGATTTCTATGGGAGAAGCATCTCTATCCCTGCCATTGGAGCAAACACTTTGAGCTTAAGCCTCAATTAGTTTTCTCTAATGCAACAGAATTGCAAGTTCCATGGACTTCCAATGGAAGATCCTCATCAGTTTTTTAGCTGAATTCTTGCAAATCTGTGACAGTCAAGACTAATGGGGTTGACCCTGAGGTCTATAGACTGATGCTATTCCTTTTGCTGTAAGAGACAGAGCTAGAATATGGTTGGATTCTCACCTAAAGAAAGCCTGGACTCTTGGGAAAAGCTAGTCAATGCCTTCTTGGCAAAGTTCTTTCCACCACAAAGATGGAGTAAGCTTAGAGTGGAAGTCCAAACCTTCAGACAGAAGGATGGAGAATCCCTCTATGAAGCTTGGGAAAGATACAACAATTAATCAGAAGATGTCCTTCAGACATGCTTTCTGAATGGAGCATCATAGGTTTTCTATGATGGTCTCTCTGGACTATCCAAGATATCTTTGGATAGCTCTGCTGAGGATCTCTTCATCTGAAGAAGACGCCTGCAGAAGCTCAAGAGCTGATTGAAATGGTTGCAAATAACCAATTCATGTACACTTCTGAAAGAATCCTGTGAACAATGGACTAGTCAGAAGAAAGGAGTTCTTGAGATTGACACTCTGAATGCCATATTGGCTCGAACAAGATATTGACTCAACAAGTCAATTTGATTTCTCAAAGTCTGTCTGGAATGCAAAACGCACCAAACATTACTAAGGAAGCTTCATCTGAGGAAGAAGCTTATGATCCTGAGAAACCCTTCAATGGAAGAGGTGAATTACCTAGGAGAACCCTATGGAACACCTACAATTCTTCATGAGAAATCACCCAATCTCTCATGGAAGAATCAAGAGAGACCTCACAAGTTTCAATAACAATAATGGTGGAAGAAACAGGTTAGCAATGGCAAGCCTTTTCCATCATCTTCTCAGCAACAGACAGAGTTCTAAGCAGAATACTTCTGACTTAGCAACAATGGTCTCTGATCTAATAAAGACCACTCAAAGTTTCATAATGAACAAGGTCCTCCATCAGAAATTTGGAAGGACAATGGGTCAGCTGAGCAAGAAAGTTACTGAACTCCCTCCTAGCACTCTCCCAAGTAATACAGAAGAAAATCCAAAAGGAGAGTGCAAAGCCATAGACATGGCCGAATATGGAGAGGAAATAGAGGAGGAGGATGCCATTGAGGAAGACCTCAGTGGGCGTTACCAATCTCCTCTGAGTTCCTCAATGAGGAACAATGGGAATCTGAGCTCAAAATGAGACCATAGAGATTCCATTGGACTTACTTCTGCCATTCATGAGCTCTGATGAGTATTCTTCCTCTGAAGAGGATGAGTATGTCACTGAAGATCAAGTTGCTAAATACCTTGGAGCAATCATGAAACTGAATGACAAGTTATTTGGAAATGAGACTTGGGAGGATGAACCACCCTTGCTCACCAAAGAACTGGATGACTTGTCTAGGCAGAAACTGCCTCAAAAGAGGCAGGATCCTGGGAAGTTTT